>NW_019385506.1:104571-125522 GCF_000671375.1 Centruroides sculpturatus | reverse complement strand
TAAAGTATTTTTCTGAGGTCTGTCTTATCAGGTAAATTACTGTACACAGTGTATTCATTAATTTTCATTTTCATGTAGTAAAGGCTCTATGCCTTCATAAAAGATGTACTTTTCCTTTGTTTAAGGGTATTTGGGCAGTTTATTCTCTGTTGTATTCTCAAGTAAACAATACATACAAGTACAGTACAGTATTTTCTGAGGAAACACTCATACTTATTATTTTAAACCCCATTCCCGATAACCCGGCATTTTCACAAACTCGGCCACTCTTCGGTCCACATTAGGTCGAGTTTTCAAGGTTCTACTGTACTTATAAAAATATAGGAGGAGGAAAAGTGTAATAGATTTTCCTTCTAAATATTCAATATGAACTCTTAAAATTGAAACTAATAAAAATTTATCATACATTTATGAATTCTATATTTAAAAAAAAAATTATCTTATAAAAAGAACATAAATAACTGTTATAATTTATGAATAAATTATATCATCCTAAATAAATGTTTTATTTAAAATATGTCATAAATATTATAACCATTAGCTAATAGTCAGATAATTCCTTAACAAAATAAACTTGTAATGCATCTCAATATATTATCTCCAAATTCTTACTGCATCTTATTTGCACTATCCCTTTCTCTCAGCTACTTACAAATGCTGTAGTGTAAACAAAGAAATGTTCCCTTTTCATAGCTGTTTTTCTTTATTCATTTCATCAATAAACCTTTTATATTATTGTTTTTGAATAATGTAATTTATTATCTCAATAAAAAAATTCTTTGTTGCAATAAATTTTTATATTGATTTAAAATTTTGAATATTTTTTTATATAATCAATAAAATTGATAGTTAAAAGAAAATTAAAAATAAGAAATATAATTCATAATTTTAATAAACAGTAGGAATTTTTCTAAAGATTTTATAAAAAAAAGCTGCAGAATAATGTTTCATATGTTATTTTTTATAAAGTAACTACTGCATGAGCCTGACATTGCTCAAACTTTAGAGTGGGTGAGAATTGGTGAGGTTAGGTTAGGAGAGGGTGATAAAAACAATGATGTTAGTAACTAAAATATACATTTATTGATCTTATTTACAATAATGAAACTGCAAAAAACAAAAAAATTGCTCAGGCTTAAGTTAAGAAGGTGTGAGCTTTAGAGTTGGTTGGGGTGAAGACTCCCACAGTATTTTTCTACGGTGTCAAAGAATATTCATGTCAAATTTGGTGCATATTTGCTGACGATATTTATCTTCTATACAAACAAACATTTGTATTCCTATTTTTATATATATAAATGAAACATAAATAATATTAACTAATTCTATTAATTTTATACAATCTAATGTAACTGGAACATCAATAACTGAAAACTTCTGCTGTCATCATTATTTCTGCATTTATTAATTTTCCAATAGAAAATATATTGATCTAATTTAAATATTAGTTGGAGATGTGCCAGTGTAACTGACTTCGCCATGTAACATGATTTCAATATTTTTATTTTAAAATATGTTTACAAAAACTATACATTTACAATGAAAACAAAATCATTACTAATCTATCATTATTTTAAAAATATAAAACTTACTAGCAACAATTAAATAATGGAATTCAATTACTATAGAGATGAGCTACATTCCTCAAAAGTAAAATTGTAATACAGGAGGAGATGTGCATAGCCTCATGAACATTGCAGGACCAGTAAAGATGACAAAAATATGTAAATGATTAAAAAAACAAAGATATGCAACAGACACTTGTTCATTCAGTAATGAATAATTAGTAATGAATATGACTCCCACAGGCCACTATACATGAGGCATACTATCAATGAAGCAATTAATGGTTGCCTGAGGTCTCCCTTGCCAAGCTGCATCCACTGCAGTGTGCATGTCATCTATGATATGTGGCAGTGGTCCCTGGCACACCTCACATTGGACAAGGTCCCACAAGTGTTCAATGGGAGAGAGATCTGGTGAGGCTACTGGACAGGGAATAATGTAAATTCCGTTCAGTCTGGTGAGAGTTTACCATGTAATGTGTGGTCGGGCATTATCTTGCTGGAACACAGTGTCAGGTGTGGCCTGCACCAGTGGCCAAACCACAGGTCTCACAATTTGTGTGATGTACTATCCTGCTGTCAGAGTACCGAAAATGTGCACCAGGGCTGACCACTGATTGAACATGATGACCAGTGTGAGGTCAGTGTGACACTCAGTGGAAAGGGGGCTGGCATGTAGCATTCCCTGGAATACCACCACACCTGTCCATGACTGTCATTCCTCCACAGACAGAAGCAAGATTCATCCATAAACAATACCCAATTCCATTCAGTGGTCCAGTTGTGATGCCCTATGTCCAGCAGTTAATGGTACCCCCATTGCTGGTTGCTGTACATGCAGCCCAACTTCATAAAACCTGTTGCAAATGATTTGGGCGGACACAGATGCAACTGTTGACTTTGACAGGAGGCTTCAGATTTCACATGCATTGGTGAATGGGTCCTGACAGACTGTTCAGCAAATCTGCCAGTCTGTGTACTCTGTTGTGCATCAGTGCAAACCACTCCATTTTTGGCATGTTTGCAGATGTTCCTGCATCCATCATGTCACACATTGCTGGATGGTACTCACCTTTTGCCCAACATGCATTACAACTATTTGCATCAACAAACTGAGGTCTTAAGCTCCAGGATATGGTCTCATTCCCCAGCTGTTAACTGGTGATATTCATCTGACTTTAGTCTCTGAGGTATTTTCTAGACTTCTTTGAAAGCTTGGCTGTCACAAACCATCACTGATAGCCCAAGCCAGCTACTGGACTTTAAAGCCTGAAACTAGGTACCACATTACCCAATGCATACAAAAACTTAATCATTTACATATCTCTGTCACCTGTACCAATCCAGCAATGTGCATGTGGTTTTGCACATTCCTTCGTGGTGTTGCAATTTCACTTTTGACAAGTGTATTTACAGTCCAGTGTATAATGTCACAGATCAACTAGAGCAGCTATCCACCTCAAGTATTAATATTTATATTAATAAGGCTTATACACAGTATAAATAATATTGATATTTTATGACTTATATAAGTACTTTATATATATTTATGTAGTCATAATAAGAGAGCTCTGCAAACATTGAGTTAATCAGGCTCAAATGATTTATGGATGCCATCTGTTTATTTTATTTTATATCATCAGCCTTTTTCACTGCAGGATGAAAGTCTTTTCAAGATTTCTCCAGCCTGTTTGATTAAACAGGCTGGAGAAATCTTGAAAAGACTTGAAAAGACTTTTTCAATAGCCCTTCTTTTCCACACTTCTAGCAATATATATAATATTTACAGCAAAATTTCTCTACATTTTATAAAAATATTTCTGTAACTGTTAATATTTTAAAATTCTGAAGTTTCATAAACTTATTTATAAAATTGTTTTATTAATGAAAATGAATTGAGAAGCATATCAGATATATGGCTTTTGCTAAATTCTTATTTAGATAAACTGCTAAGTTTTTGCTTTGTTTTCATCACAGGTACTATATAATAAATCAGAATTATTAAAGATAGTGTAAAAAAAAAACTGATAACCCTAATAAGAAATTGATAACTTAAAAAGTAAAACACAAAAGTATTAATTATAATTAACAAGTGCCGATTAAAAATATCCAGTATATGAGTTTAATTTAGTGAAAAAAATTATTTTTATTACTTATTCAAAATCAAATACCATAAATATCAGTTAAAGAAAGTCAATGAAAATGAATGTTATCACATACACTGAACCAATTTACAGTGTGGTACAATCGATTAACAAGTACAAAAACAAACGTTTTCGAACCCCTTCTGGGCTGTTCATCAGGTTTAAAGAGGAGATGATTTTGTCGATGGCCTGGCAAGAGTTGATACACAGCACGCTTTAGCCGCACGTTATATCCGAGCAGGCAGACTTGTCACACATGCGCGACGTATAAATTTAAAAGAACCATTCGAACTCAAGGACAAAGTTATTTGAAAAGCATTCGATAATCGAATTTTACGAGCTAAAACTGTAGGAACCTGATGAAGAGCCCAGAAGGGGTTCGAAAACATTTGTTTTTGTACTTGTTAATCGATCGTACCACACCGTAAATTGGTTCAGTGTATGTGATTGTTATATAGGTGTGGTGAGTAGTTAATTTTATGAGTGTTATCATAAAATTTCTAGAGTGATTTCAAAATCACTTAAATACAACTTCACAATAGATGTCAATTTATTTGAAATAAATTCAAAGTGTATAAAAGAAGCAGAGACATACCACATTTGTGAGATATAATATTTACTTAATTAATAAGTTACAACAGTGTTTTTCAACCTTCTTGAATACGCGACCCCTTTACAAGTTTAAAAATTCTGGCGACCCTCCAGGGTATATTAAAACTATATCAGTGATTTTAAAAACTACATATTTAATTTTCTTTCTGTTGAGACTTAAATATCGATTGAAAAACCAATTGTACTGTAAAATAAACAGGCACAGTTTCTCACTGAAATTGTAGTTTTTTTTATTGTACTGTAGGACCTACAAACATTTGTCTTTTTCTTTTACTGCGACCCCCCCATGTAAGACTTTGCAACCCCCTGGGGGTTGTGACCCACAGTTTGAAAAACACTGTGAACATTTCTTTATTATAATGTCCTAAAACATTTAAAACCCATAAGTTATAAAAATATATCACTATTCACAAAAAACTGTTCAATATATCTATTATTCCACACAAATGTAGACAAGGTTTTAGCATCACAAAATAAAACAAAAGTAGATTCAGATGTTATTGTAAAGAATAAAAACTTTATACATAAGGGATTTTAATTCAAGTAACTTTGAGATAACTGAAGCCAAAAATGAAAAATCTTTTACTGTCATAGAGTCAAATGCATTAATACTTTCTGACCTATGGTTGAGTCTTGTTCATCAAGGTATTTTTCTATAAACGATGAATGAAAGTCTCACTCATGCACAATTTTACCTGTTATTCTATAGAGCTGGATGGCTTAGACTTATCCATAGTCAATGTAAGAAGTACATTTAATGAAAATACTATCATTTCCACTATTAAGGGGTGCACATTGTATAATATTTTAATATTTTGTAAAATGGTTGCAGGAAGAAAATTATCAGTCAATAAAGCTTTAGATTTTATATGGTAAATCCTAGGTCAAAAATAAATAAATAGAAATACCAAAATAAGTGCTAAATAAAATGTTTGAAGCTTTTTTTTATCATAGTAGGTGTGAGTGATACATATCAGATTTTTTCAAATTTAAAAAAAAGGACATCTTATTATAACATTTTAAAACATTTCTTTTTAATGGTTATTCTATTAATTGTTTGAAGTTAATAAAAGTACAAAGCAACAAATCCCAAAATATTATGACATATACATTCATCTTCAGTTAATGACAACTGAAAATTACAATTTAATTCTTTTTACATGATTTCCAGTTATTGTTAACACAAAATCAAAGAATATATTATCATAGAATCATAGATTATTTCCACTACTATTAATTTAATTAATATTAAATAATTTAGAAAATTCTGGAAGTAAAGAATCAGCCCAGGGCAGTAAGATTTATAAATAAGCAAATAAATGAGAGTATACAAGTAATTATTATTTTCACTTTCAATATAATGATATTCTAAAAATAACATTTAGAGAATATCATATTTCTGCACATAAGCTACTTTTTGCTCATGTAATCATCTTTTAGTTGGGTACAATATTATATAATATTGTACCCAGCTGAAGAAGGATGAATATATATGTCCAAAATGCATATTGGAATCAATAAAAATGAAATTATAAAACCTTAAAGTCATTTGTGGTTGTTATAATAAGTTTGGTTTTGAGGTATATTAATAACCAATAGAAAATTAACTTCCTAATGTATTAACTCTTATGTCATTAGTAGCAACTTTATTCAGCTAAACTTTTGCCCTATGTTATTTATAAGAATAAGGGAAGAAATTCATTGCATTGGAAAAACATTGCAGATCCCACAATAATGTAACAGCAGCAAAACTAACAAGGATTGAGTCAATATTCAAATAAACACTTTGTAATCAATAATTTAAAATGTATAAAATTATAATTTAAATGACTTACCTCATCATTGTTAGTACCCTTGAAACTATGAACAGTTTTCACTAAATGTGCTCCAGTCTCACCTAACATGTTACTTCATTAATTTTAATTTTATTTAATTATACATTATCTTTTAGAACAACCATTATGAAGGAATTGGATGAAATTATTGTACAAATGTTATCTGGATAAAAATTAAAAAAAATAAAATAAAAAAAACATTAATTTAAAAACTTTATTATACAAATTTTTTTTAATATACATATTTGAAATAAATGTTGAATGAATTATATTTTAATTTAAAAAAAATTCATAAGTAATTTTTAATGCAACATATCTTAAACATTAATTTCATTTAATTTTAAATATTTAAACATTTTTTTAATATTTAATATGACTGTTTTATCTTAAAACAGTAATATTAAATATTCAATCTCTATGTGAATTATAGCAACTAAATTAAGTAAAACAATTTGATTAATTAAATTTTATTAAAAACAGTTAATATATTTCTCAAAAGATAAAAAGTAATCAAATTATAACTTTGGAAAAATTAAAAAAATCTCGTTAATATGATATTTTTAATTTTAGCTAATACATTATTTTAAAAAAACAGCTAAACTTATTTTACAATAGTTTGTACATGCATATTTAAAAATAAGAAAAAAAAACAACTGAAAATTACAATTTAATTTTTTTTACATGATTTTCAGTTATTGTTAACACAAAATCAAAGAAAAAAACGTCATAGATTATTTCCACTACTATTAATTTAATTAATATTAAATAATTTAGAAACTTCTGGAAGAAAAGAATCAGCCCAGAGTAGGATTAAAATGTTTATATATGTAGATTATTTTCATTTTGTTATGAAGAATTATTTTCAAAATTTTATGTTCTAAAACTCTATAATAAATGTTTTTCTTTATATAATTTATATTAATTTATTTCAATCAAATTTTCAGGGATGGTCCATGCAGATATGTTGAGCCCCATTCCTTACCTCCAAATTGTGAGCCTGGTCAAACTCTTAATAGGCTTGCTAAAAAAAAAAGGCTCTCTTAGCATCCACAGGGCAGAAAGATTTATAAATAAGCAAATAAATGAGAGTATACAAGTAATTATTATTTTCACTTTCAATATAATGATATTCTAAAAATAACATTTAGAGAATATCATATTTCTGCACATAATCTACTCTTTGGTCATGTAATCACTTTTCTAATGTATCTAATATCTAGAACCAGAAATTCATCTTTTTTTTGTATAATTTATTTTATTAAATTAGGCTTCTAAACATATTAATTGAAAGAAACAGTTCTGATAAAAAAATCTTCCACAACCATATTGCCTATATCTGTAAACAATACTAACAATGTATTTATGTTTATAATAATTCAGGGCTTTGGAGCGACCATTTTTTTGAGTTGCTCCGCTCCATCATCAAAGTATTTGCTCCAGCTCCGCTCCATGCTCCGGTTAAAATATTCTTATAGAAATTACACTAATTTTGTCTTTGGTATATAAGTACGCATAAAAAACTTGTTTATTTACAACTAATTTATTATTTAAAAAATTAACATACAACCTCATTGATGTTAATAAATAGACTGAGGAGTCATGAAGGGGAAGGAATAGCTTGGTCAGGGGATAGTGGAGACTGGAGAGAGAGGTTCCCACCTTTCACATGGGACATATGCAGAATGGATATAAAATTAATCTGTGCTTGTGATCACCTTTCTTTTTAGTTCAATTATTGTATTTTTAACATTTGTAAATATTACAACTTATGCCACTTCCATTCTCATCGTCTCAAATATTAAATAAATATATATATCGGAGCAGTAGAGCACTACAAATTTCCGTGCTCCGGCTCTGCTCCTGCTCCAAGTAAAAATCCATTGCTCCATCTGTTCCATGCTCCAGCTCCAGCTCCGCTCCAAAGCTTATATTTCTTATATTTTGTCAAATTTATTCATCTATGATCTACTTTTAATGATTTTTAATAAACTTCATAAAAATTAATCCAATCAACAATAATTAACATCGATTAGTTAGTTAGTTTATTATATACGACAATGCAACACTTGGGCAATCTGCCTAGGGAGATGCCTTCCAGGAGACCTTTTTAAGGGTAAGTGGAGAAAACCCAAAAAACTCCACATGGCCAGTCCGCCCTGGCAAGGCACAAACCCACAACTGAACTCCCAGTGTTCAGGGAACGAAACTGCTTGGCCACTAGTGGGCTCATTGATTAGTTTGGGAAAAAATTCTAATTTTCTGATATATTAACTGAATTTCTATCACAAAAATAAAAATTTTACAGACAAACTATATTGTTTGGCATTTTCTAATGCACATTTCCATAGATAAATTTTCTTCTTACATTATATAAAATATTAATTTTTATATAAATCCAATTTAAACTTTTTCAAGCAAATTTACATTTGAAGAGCTTCCACAAATTATACATTAATGTAATTTTTCTCCAAATAAACAAGCTGTAATTCTTTTCAAATCAAAGACATATAACATTATTAACTTCACGTAATTCTTCACAATGTATGCTTATAAACTTGATCACAAAATCTCATCTCAAGCATCAACAAATTTGAACAATAGAACAAAAAAAAAAAAAAAAAGATTCTGATGATAAAACATTGTTCACTTTAAAGATAAAAATATTAATACTAATATAACACACATACATCAATTAGAATAATTGCATTCATCTATAATTAAAACATGGGATATTTGAAAGTAATTACTTTTAAATCATTTGTTTATGTAGATTTATAAATACATAAACATAAATACAAATATATAGCCAACTAATAACTTCTACAAGATATTTTTTTACATAGACAGACAGAAACACAAGATATTCAAATTTTCTATAGTGTTTTTTTTCTATGAAACTATATTTTACATGAAAGTTGTATTTAGTGTCGTTAAACAGTAACTATAACACTTAATTTATAATTTATTCTAGAAGAAATATGCGCGAAAGAAAAAGAATATGTTAGACAGCCAGACACACAGACAGACAATATGTAAGTAATAAGACGTATTATTCGACGTGGAAGATCTAGGTTACGTTCTTTAAATTGTTATGGCATAAACTGAATAACAAAGAAAAAATTGATAGAATTTACATCAATGTAAACATATGACAAAATATATAATAAAATGACAACCAAAATTTATTTTCTCAATTGTAAATTCGTTGAATTTTATATATCAAAACAGTTATCCATAATTACATACAATAATCGTAAAAACAGCTTTATTAATTACTATTTAACTTAACAACCGCTACTTCGTATCAGCTTTTATAATTAAAGAACTAAACTCACCTCCGCCATTTTCATATGGATTCATTGACAGCTACGACCTCTACTTTTTTTTTCTGCTGCTTATTTCTGCGTTGATTTAAAGATAAAAATTAATTTTAAAAATTGATATTGTAAATAATTTAATATTTATATTAACAAAACATTAAAATTATATTAGTTATTTTAAATCCAAATAGAATATTGAATCAGGCTTACTTTCATCTATTTTAAGTAACCAGACCCAGAGTTAATCTACCGACTCTGACCAGACCTAACAAGGATATCCCTTAAACTGTATTATGATAATTCTTTCCTGCATTAAAAAAAGAAAAGAAAAAAAAAGCTAAAATCATATAACGAAGGGGAGGAAATAAGAAATCAAATGCCATAGGAGAGGATCATGTGGCATTGTTAATAAGAGCAAATATTAATTAGTAAAATTTAACGCGTTAAAAATGCCATTCTAATATAATTGAATTAATTGTCTTATATTTTTTATTTAATATGCTTTACAATTTTTGGACTTAATATTCCAGACATAAGGGAAATAACTTAAATTCAGGTCGTTACTATAATGACCCATTTAAAAATTCTTACTTTATTGTCTTTTCGCGCAATCAGCCTCAACATATGGCTGATAACGCTCAATCGTTATCAGTCTGAACTAGTGCCGACATTTATAATTTTAGAGCCTATTCAATAGTTATTTGTAGGCTTTTATTACAAACATCTTCATTTGATATTTCAATCCATTTAAAGTACGAAATGTTAAAAAGTAGAAGTAGATGTAAACATATTTGGAAAAAGATTTTTCACTTTCTTTTTGCGAACCTCTTGCGAAACCTTTGCGAATAAATTTTTTTCTCTCCTTTTAATTTTTTTCTCGAAGATTACCGCCGTTAATATAATTTTAAACAGTAGCAGTAAGCTGATAATTATAATTTTTATAAATTAATATTATTAATTGTTTTTAATTCTCTCTTTTTGATATGGCATATTTATAGTCAAAATTGATATCAATTTGTTAAAACGATTTTTATAATCGGTCACAGTTTAAGTTAGTAATTTAAAAATCATCATTAAAGAAAAAACTAAAAACTTACCTGCAGAATATATTGAATCAATTCAGAATTAATGACAAGAAAATTTAACACACACAAGAAAACTTTTAAAAGATTTTAGACTTTGCAATAAATTTTTCCTGTTACAGTCGCAAACTAAAACCACGTGGTTAAAGTATGTGGGAGTAATGATCACAGACCGCATACAGATGGCTCACTACCCTTGTCAAATGGAAATGTTTGAGGAGAAGGAAATATTAATAGTTCTTTCTCTGTTGCATGATTCTTAGGTTTGCAATTCTTGAGGTTGATATTATAAATTGATTCAATATGGATGTATAAAATTTATAAATATTTTTGTTTGGACGTAATAAGTATTTTTAACTAATAGACTAACAACGGGTCATCTAACATTATATTCAGATAATCAATCTTTTTTTTTAATTGTTCAAATTATTCCAAAATAATTTCGACTATAATGTTGATTTTAAAAAAATGACAGATTTGTTTAAAACTTGCAAAGAATGAGACCCAAATAACTAGTTTTATAAATATATTTACATAAGAATTTTTAATTACAATAGAAGCTTGTTAATCCGGCACTTTATGGAACCGGAATGGTGCCGGATTATCCGAAATACCGATTTATAGGACGCTTTTGTATTTTCTCAAAATTCAACAGGTTATGCTATTCAAACGTTACAGATGTTGCTGCAGATTTTGTACTAGCGCATATGTGGGGGCCGGGGGGAAAAATTTAAAAAAACTCAATGAACGATAAAATGTGATATATATCGTCATCGTCTCCCTTGCATTTGGACTGCTGAGCGGAAACAATCAACGACATGTGGAAGCAGTTGAGTCAGAGATAGATGTCTCGTTTACAATAACACAACCCGTTTATAAACACGAAAGAAGCTTAGAAGATTTCCGCGATCTTGGAAGTTCTACGTCGGCTGCGGCCTCTGGGTATTCCTCTCCTTTCCAAGATAGTCCCATTTTGAAGAAGTGTCCCTTGTTCGCGAATGAACAATTCCATCACGTCTCGGAGACTCCGGGACGATGCGGTCGACATCCGTTGATGGAAAGATGTCGATCCGAGGTCAAGAGATGGAGACGAAGATGGGCGCGAGACACACACACAATAGATCCGTTACTTGAAACTTTCGGGAGAAAAAGCCTTCGCGTCCTTGAATTTCCGGGGTTTTATCCGTTTTCCTCCGATTCCACTTTCTCATTGGTCTCTCCTTGTCACCTGATGACAATTCGAAACCTTTCGGGGGCGCGGGAGAGGTCAAAATCGAAATTTAATTCGATCTCCAACTGAAGATGGTCCACGGACTTACATTCTTCTATTGTTTAAAAGTTAGCGTTGCGTTTTCATATAAAAAAAATCTATTTCTAACTACTATATTTTTTACTTTAAAAACAAAATTATTTTAACGAGGGTATTTTAGTGAGGGTTCGCACCTGTCCAGAGACTCACACATGCTGTTGTATGCTTTCGATTTGTTCACCTATTCTTTTTAAATCAGTCTGCAAGATATGACTATATACTGTGTTCAAATTTATTGGAAAAACTTATAAAAAGTTCATGAACAGGTTATTACGCAAAATTAATATTCACAATGATTCATGTGCATATAATATTCATTTTTCATATGTATTTCCGCCCAAGGTCTTTTGTGTACCATATGTCCAAGCATATTCCAATCACGTAATAGTAGCATGTTGGTGATTATCAGACACTCCAAATTAGTCCACCAGTGGCCGAGTGGATAAAATCGCTAAACACTGGGGGATGCCTCTCGGAATAAGCTTTCTATGGGAATCTGGCCTATATTTAGATGTTACTAACATTATGAAAACCCGGAAAACTCCACGTGGTCAGCCTGTTGGCGAGGCGCGAAACCCACGACCAGTGTTCAGTGGTTTTATCCACTCAGCTACTGGTGGGCCCCGTCAACGGCATTTTTCACTAAAATTAATATTAACGCGTAATATTAATTTTAGTTGTGATTGTTAGTTAAATTTTGATTGGAAATAAATTATTAATTGTTTTCATAAATATATTTCTCTTAGTAACGAAAAACAATAGTATTTGCTTTTGCTAACTTTTGGAACCTACTCCATGTTTCGTATAGCACGGATCCCGTAACACGGCACTTTCTCGAAACGTAACCACAGTGTTATACGAGGAAAATCTGTAGAGTCTTGCTTCTGTACGTCATACTTTTCCTATTAACAATGGAGTCATGCTGGTCATCTATCTCAGCGGTCCCCACCTTTTTATCGCCGCGGACCGGTCAAAGTTTGATAATTTTACCGCGGCCCACTGAGGGCGGACGTTGTTTGTTTACATTTTAGATTGATTTAATTTAATAATTTTAATTTAATTGTACAGTAATACCCCGAACTTACGCGATAGGTAGGACCGAGCGATAACCGCGTAAGTCGAATTCGTGTAAGTCGGGGTATAATTTCTCATATAAATACATACAAATAATTTTTAATTGGGGCCGGAGACTAATTAAAACAATAATTTAGAAAAAAATGTTTAATAAAATCTTATATAATACATAGGCCTATATATAACAAATTATATTATTATACAATTTTTCACATTTACTTGATTATCACACCATAATTTTAGCATTGTTTCCATCTCAGCGATAATACCGTGACGTTTATGAATGATGCTTGAATTTAAAGATTGAGCATTTTTCACAGCTTCGAGAATTTTTTCTTTGCCTTTTATAATTGTTTTCACTGTCGATTCCGGTAGATCAAACTTCTTTGCCAATTCACAAATTTTCATTTTTGTATCGAACTCTTCAATAATGGGGTACGTTCGTAAAGTCAAACGAGTTAAACGAGGTTAGTAACGAATCGTTCGAAAAGTCTAACGAAATAAGAATAACAATGACGTCATTCTCGTTTAACTCGTTCGACTTTACGAACGTACCCAATGTTAACTTTACATTCAAAAGATAAAGTTTTTCTTTTCTTGTTTGATGCAGAAGAATCAGTTTTACTTCGTTTAGATGACATAGTAGAGTCTCTCAAGTCTCCGTAGATATAATAAACACAGAAATAAATAACACAAAATTAATTGTAGCTATATGTGGATTCCGCGCGACACGTCCGAACATGTAAGATGAACAATAGTGTGGGGGGAATGAGTAATCAAGAGTTGCGTGACGCTCAAACAAAAGACGAATCGACGAGATTTGAAAATCGCGTAACTCCGGGTTAGCGTAAGTCGGGGTAGCGTAAGTCGGGGTATTACTGTATTTAAACATGCCTTCAACATAAAATACAGTTACACCAAAAAATGAATATAATGTGATTTAACATTTTAACTCACTAGAACGCTAAATCAATGAGAACCCTGAGCTTGTTTCATTGCAACGAGACGGTTCCCTCTGGGGGTATAGGAGACAATGACACCCGAAGTGTGTTTCTTATGTCCAGTTTATTCTGTTGTTCCGTCGTCCATTAAAAGTCGCACAAACCCGAGGAAATACACCATAGTAAATAAAGTGGAAATAATTTAATGTTCCTTGGGCGGCCCGGTACCGTTTGATCCACGGACCGGTACCGGTCCGCGGCCCGGGGGTTGGGGACCACTGATCTATCAAATTTCGAAGAAAATTCATGAGAAAACTTTTGAATTGAAAACATCGTCACAATGCCGGGCTGCAATTTTTAATCATATTTTTATTAATTTATTTAATTTAAAATATATGATGTCTGCTTCAAATTAGTAATGCAGTGTCTTGTCCTTGTACATCATACTTTTCTTTTAATAATAGAGTTGTGTTGGTCATCTATTAACTCCTTTCTGGGGATAAATATTTTAGTTGAAATAACGTGACTTTCAGTTTGCATCGGAAGTTCTTATATAGTTAATCGGAGTCTCCTTCCCCTAAGCTTTCCATATCTCTTTTGATTTTCATCTATCTAATTCCGTTCTCGAGATTAAGGGAAGACAGATTAACAGACACAATTCATTTCCTTGAGCTACAATTTTACAATACAAAAATTTTTATAATACAGTTTTTCAAAACGAAACGTAAGAATATTTTTTAGTTTTAAATTTAAACAAATACTGTATATCATTTTCAGATATAGTTCTTCGTATTTAATGTTTTAGTTTATTTTTGGTATGCATATAAATTCTCATAAAGATAGTTTAATCTTATTTGTATCGAAATAATTCACACATTACATTTTTTTTCAGATTATATATCATTCTACGAAGAATTTAGAAATCATTATTAAAATTTTTTTAAAATTATTTTACAAGAATTCGTTTGTTTTTTTCTTAAATACATCATAAGCATTAAGTGAGGATAAGATTATATATATAATCCAAAGAAGAACTATGAAAATTGCAGAGAGATTGGCTAAACAAGTTGGTCCTCCTAATTCTCCACCCCCACATTTATTTATACATCTTCTTGTCAATAGTAAAATTATGCAAACGAAAGCAATTATTGAATAAATTCCAACGCTAAATCCCAAAGTTCCAGCCTCCACTTGAAAATTCTTTCCCTGAAATAAAAGTGGAAAATTATTCTCAAATTAAGATTTTAATTGATACATATATTTTATCTCAAATTCTATCCTTTACTAAGTCTATAAAGTTTTTAAATTAATTTTTATGAATATTTAATTGGTGTCTTCAATTTAGTAGTTGACTGAATTATTTCGCGAACATTTAATATAGTTAAGTTATAAATAAAATATTTAGAATAAAACCATACTTGTGATGTCCAATAGAAAGATGCAATCACCCATGGAAGTCCCACTCCTAAAAACACATTGACTGAATTGCTTCCAGTAATATTACCAATAGCGTTATCAGCATATCTTTCCTGCACGGCTGCAGCTCTTGATGCAAATAAATCTGGTAGTGATGTTCCGAGAGCCACAAATGTAATAGCCGTTATAGTGTCAGGCAATCCAACTAAGCAGCCAAAAATAGATGCCATGTCTCCAATAATCGCTGTTAATATTCCAATAGCAAGCAAAGATACAAAAAATGTTAACCATCCTCCAAGTATAGATGTTGGAGGAACGAGAGCAAATATAACCTAAAAGAAGTAATATACTGATAGTTGAATAAAATATGTCTTCAAGCCTGTTTTAAACGGGGATCTAAAATAGAGAATTTCTTTAAAAAAGTAAATAACCTACTTTCCAGCCAAAAGTGACAAAATGTAAAATATAATCAATCAGAATTGCATTTTCTAAATCTCCTCCATTAACATTCATAGCATCTTTGAGTTGTTCAATCCACGTTTCTGATTGCAGTTGAAGAGAATGTAAATTCGTATTAGTTAACCTCATTAGTTTCTGAACAACATTCTGAAATTCTGAAAAATAATAATAGACGATATTATTTATTAAAAATTGTTTTAATAAATATTATTTTTGCTTACCATCATCATTGGTTATGGTAATTATTGTTCTATTAATTTGGCCAATTACAGCTCCTCTTTTCGGTTTGTAAAGTACAATTTCAAATTGTTTATCTTTTTTTGCTTCAAAGTCGTCTATAATAGAAATTTCGATATTTTTCTCCACTTCTGCGTGTTGAAAAACAAGTTTTCCACGTCCTCCAGTAAAATCTTTTTCATTGAAAGCAGATTTATTAATTGTTCTCCATTTACAAGAGACATCGCCATCCGCGCCATGTTTTCTTACAACAGGTATTAAAACAGTGCCAGCATTCTCCTTCACAATAATACCTCTTTGTTTAAATTCTAAAATGCCGGGAGCTACAATATTTATAAAAGTGTTAAATTTACTTATAATTAAAATTAATACAGTATAATTAATGTAAGGTTTAAAATAAAATGCTAGCGCACTGTCATCATTCAAAATAATAATTTCCATGATACAAGTTCTTCCTAAAGCAACATCTTCGATTTTTTCTTCGCACAAACTTAATTTTAAGAAGAAAGTTTCGTCTGGTTCCCATTGATTATCATCAATTATCTCTACAAAAACATTCTTCTCTGTTTCATTTGATTTGAAAACTACCAATTCTTTCTTTTCTATGTAATCTTCTCCCGCTATTGCAGTCCCATCTATTGTTTCAAATCTATCGAACAATCCAACAAAAAATTACTTCTTACTATATAACAACAATTAATTTAAAACAGAAAATTTAAAAATTGAAGAATTTTAAATAAAATAACTTAATACTAAGTTTCGGTTTTTTACTTAATAACTGAAGGAAAAATTATTTGAACGTTTAGAATAGTGATATTCAAACTTTTTCGAGCCCCTTAGTTCCATAAACTTATACCTCACGCCCCAATCCGTTTACCCTTGTGTGTGAAAGGCTTGGAAATATTCTTAGAAAAGCTTTTCTACGAACCTTACACTTTGTCCTTACCGTACAATGCATACACGATAAATGTATCTTATTTTTTACTGAAAACCCGACAATGAGAAATTTTTCTTACTCATTATCATTTGCTCGTCCCACCAATATTTATACAGATCGAACCTGATGATAGCCTCGAAAACACTAGACCATTAAAATATTAATTAACATACATGCAAGATACTCCGTTATCTATTTTTCCGTGACGAAGAATAGTAACAGTAACATGTCCAGCATTCTCCATAATGGCACAAGATGCTGCAGAAAATTCTATAATGGCAACATCATCTCTCTCTCCTTTTGCCACAGTTTGCAACTGTTTTCCCACTTCTTCATCTTGGATAGCATCATACACCTAAAAATATTATTAAATTTTTAAAGACAAATCTAATTATGAGGAATGGTAAACTTCAAAAGCTCATATTTTAAAGTACTAATTTACATTTTAAAAATAAACGTGCAATCTTTAAGTCATTCTTTTATTTTAGGAAACAGATAAAATTTTTGGAGACACGCTCAGGGAGAAAGAAAGTTGTGAAAATATTGTCCTTTCTTGTGAAATATTTGTGAACAAGAAACGACCGGTTAAAAGCAAGGTAGAAGTCGCAGAGACGAAAGCTCTCTCGGGACATCATAAAAATACGGCTTCCAGGATTGCTTTGACAATATGGATGCTGACAGAAGTGTGTAGCTGAATAAGACTCTTTTTGACGAGTGTTAAATGACCCAAGAATTCCGTCAATTGCACATGAGCCATATATACTGGAAGTAAAAGATAGGTTCTGTTATCATTGTCATTGTTGTTGCTAGATTAAAGTGTACTGTGTCATGCATACTATGTCCTGCGCAGTATGTGAAAAAATATTTTCAAGTCAATATAATTTAAATAAACATAATGGAAATATGCACAAACTTACAACCACTTATGATAGGAATAATGGAATTATAGATGCCTTGAACTGACTAACTGTTCATATCCTTGCTAATTGCTCAAGAAAAACATGAAATGAAGATTAATATGGATAAAAATCTTGTTTTTAATCAGATTTTAATGGTATATGTTAATAAAAACATTTTTCTTTGGACATCATTTATAAACGAAATTACAGTAAAGAATAAATACACTGGCGTGCAAAACTTAAGCAACAATGTAATTTTTAAGCAGAGAGCCGTGAAACTGTAGCAAAGGGCTTTTTCGATCAGTACAATGAACACCCAATTTAGTAGAAAAGTGATTCGTATGCAAATATCAGGAAGAAGACTTCACGGGTGACGTGAGGACACGAAAAACGTGTGCAGTCAGCGCGCGCAGTGCAAAATTACAATAAAAAGAAGGACAAAAGACGCTATTAAAAATATTTGCTGCAAGTTCAAGTTTGTACGTGCAATATGACTAGAAGAAATCATCTGGATGACTTTACACGTGGTAGAATGATCGGCAAGCTTGAGGTGGGCGTAGTGTGACGAGGGTAGCCCAAGAGTTTGGAATTAACAAAAGTGTTGTTTTACGAGCATGGAAAGCCTTCCAAACCACAGGTACAGCTGTAAGAAAGGTTGGTTGTGGTCGTAAAAAAAAACAATGCCAATGGATGACTGATATATGTCCTGCAGGAGAAAAGAAATCGATACCAGTCAGCAGGCAACATTGCTCATCAGCTGCGTACGACAATGGGACAAAAAGTGTCGCAGTTTAATGTGGCCAGATGCCTTCATAAAGGTGGCCTATTCACATACAGTACTGTCCTAAACACTGCATCCCATGACAACTGCCCATCGGCAAGCATCTTTAGACTAGCGTAAGAAACACAAAGACTGGACATCTCATCAATGGAATCACGTCTTCTTTACAGATGAGTCGTTTCAGTATTACAAGTGATTCCCAATGCCAGTTGTTAATAAGAAGAGGTCGCACGGTTTTATCCGTGAAAAGAGACCCTTATGATGGTCCTGGGGCCGTATTCTGGTCACCGTCTCTGGTCTCTCGTCTCTCACAAGCCAGTCGCTGATTGGCTAATCATTTGGATTAGCCAATCAGCGACTGGCTTGTGAGAGACGAGAGACCAGAGACGGTGACCAGAATACGGCCCCTGGTGTGTTTGTTTGGAGAGATATTATGATGAACGGGTGGTCTGAGCTCCAAATTTCCGAAGGAAGTACTGTTACAGGAGATCGCTAGTGTCAACAAGTGTTCCTTCCCGCGTATCTGTTCTGAGGTGTCATTGGTGAAGACTTCGTTTTTATGAATGATAACTCCAGGGCACATTAGACTCGTGTTGTTGAGGAGCTTCTAGAAAGTGAAATCTTCACTTTCACTAAATATTAAAGATGATAATTTTTTTTGTTCTAAAAGTGTAAATCGTACAAGTTTCATACTTATCTGAAAGTATCCTAACAAAAATAATTGTGCGATGATGTGGTAATTAGACCTATGTAATACATATATAGTATTTACAAAAAAATCTTTACAATTTTTAATTTACAGCCTTATTATATATTTGAATTCAATTTTAAATTGATTATTTTAATTTTAACTCCAAATTATGAACGTTTTTTTTTCCTTTTGTTTACGCTGCATAAAAATTAATGAAATAATTCTAACTAATAAGAACCTTTATTTTGTTTATCTTCAAATTGAAATATATATATATATATATATTATAATGCAATTTTAGCAAAATATAGTGTTAAATTCAATATCACGTGGTTCTTTATACGATAAAAGACTTCCAGTATATATGAAGCATAGGCAAATGAGGAATTCATGGGTCATCTGTCATCTGTCTATTGTGTAATAAAGCTTGTATTAAAAGTTTGAAGCATTTTGACTCTACCTCGTAAATATTTTAAATTTCTGAAATTTCTGAATAGTCTGTTAATCATTGTAATTACATGTAGAATTCAACCGGATAGACATTATTAATGAAATGATACACTTGGATTCTTATTATTGTAGCCCTATACAGTATGTTATTAAGAAATTTAGTTAGAGATAGGAAGTTAAGCCGCTGTCTGTGTTAAATTTAATAATCAGAAATAAAAACATTTAATTTCGAATATTCTGGAAGAAAATATTGATCCAGAGCGGAACTCGAACCCACAACTTCTGGGTTTCCGTGCAGATAGATTACCCAGACAGTCTTCCGAGGTTTGCTTTCAAAAAAATTAATTTAATTTAAATATAACTAAATTACCAAACGATCGCCTAAATATCGGGCTATAATTAAATGATTGGAATAAAGTAATTTGGCATTAGAGGTAGGCGTTAGGCGCCATCTCTTAAGAAAATTAATAATTAAAATTAAATAAATAAATTAAATAAATTTTAGAATCTTCTGGAATAAAAGAACTGGCCCGGGACGGGGCCTGAACCCGCAACCTCCGCTTGCCAGCCACGCCACCCGGACCCCGAGCGAGTCTTCGCTTCCAGAAGTATATTAGATTAGATATAACCTTACTCGGTTAAACACATCACTGACTGGGGACGACTCCATCGCCCACGACCCCAATGGCACTCAGCCAGCTAACGTAACACACGGCGAGGTATATATATATAACAACAACTCAAAGCCCGAATAGTATATATTAAATTACCAAACGATCGCCTAAATATCGGGCTATTCGGGCTTTGAGTTGTTGTTATTTATATAACTAGTAAATGATCGATAAATATGGTTATATCTATGTTACCGCTAAAGCTCGAAACTCGTTAATCTGCAGATTAACTAGCGTGATCCGTTAAAGTTGTGAAAATTGTTCCATTTCTCAAATTACCTAGATAATGTGCAGAGTATCTAGGTAATCCGCACATTACCTACTAGGCACTCGGTAAAGTGAAAATAAGATCTTTGCCACAAATAAATGTACCACAAATATGTGTTCTTGTCGCAGAAACCAATTGCTATGAAATTCAGTGTCACCAATCTTTAGACTGCACAATTTGATAATGTTACCTATGGTGGGTAAAATGGCGGCTCGTCTCTGATTCCAGCAAAGAGAAGAAAGGAAACAGTGGGGACGCAC
>NW_019385506.1:89763-102765 GCF_000671375.1 Centruroides sculpturatus | reverse complement strand
CTATATAATAATTTCCCTAATTGTATTAATATTTTAAATCGTTTGATTTTTTGTATGTTTTTTAATTGGTTGATGATTGATTCTATCAACTAATTTGTCGATTGTTTGATTATATTAACTTGATTCTTTAGATATCGAAAATTAAATAAATAACATTATGTTAATTTAAGCGTACAGAAACGTTGCTGTTGTTTCAGCAAAGATGTTATTTTCACTTTACCGAGTGCCTAGTAGGTAATTTGCAGATTACCTAGATAATCTGCACATTACATAGGTAATTTCAGAAATAGAACAATTTTAGCAACTTTAACGGATCACGCTAGTTAATCTTCAGATTAGCTAGGTAATCTGCAGATTAACGAGTTTCCGAGCTTTAGCGGTAACATCTACATTAATTTGGTCTGAAAGCGAAGATCGGACGAAGGTCTGGGTAATGTAGCTGGTTTATTTACAATGCTATGCATACAAATTATATCATTGTGTATAACTCATTTAAGAAAATTTTTTATAATTAAAAAAAATAATAAGCATTACAGTCAAGTATCCATACTTGGGACAATTTTCAAATTCTGAGCTAAAAACCACATATAAAAAATGAAAATAAATACGTGCAAATATTGGTCTCTAGCATTAGTTTTGTTAACACTAACTAAACATTTTATATCGCTATTGTATTAAAAAAAAATTTTTTTTTAGATGCCTCTTGTCCAAAGTTAGGATACTTCCCCTAAATTGAGACATTTGTTTCAGCTTTTGTACCATGTTAGTGTGGCTGTTATTTTATTTGGAACACTAATAAATATTTTAAAAATAAACTGAAAGCTATACGACATTGTAATGAAAATTAAACCAATTAAAATAGTCTTGATGTCACTCAATTAGCTAACTATACATCCACATTACAGATAACTTTATTTTATCTCAAGACAAATACATATTAGTGAAACTAATCGTAAATCATAAAAAGTCCTAAAATGCCCCTAGTAATGCTACCGTACTAAAACTGTACTTAACTAAATAATTCAATCGTAAGATATTTTTAACTAAAAATTAACTGTAATTTTGAAAGTACCTCTTTTAATTTATCGTTCAGCGTAGGCTTGGGTTTTTTACCACCTGTTATATTTCTAATTGCACCTACTCTATACCACATTCGTGAATGCTCTCTTTCCTCTACCAATCGTAATGCAGCCAAACAAGCAGCATCTTCGTCGGATAAACCAGGATATTTTCTAATTTCCTAAAAATTCCAATTTAAAAAAACTTAAAATATTTATAAATTTATTTTGTCTATAACTGTAAATAAAATTAGCAAATGAAATTAAATTTCTTAATAGAAATTTTAAGAGAAATTTTTGTATTAATATTTAATTTTTTGAATATGAAAATAATGATCTAAATTTACCTACAAAATTCTCACCTTAATAAAACTAGTTAAATTTTCTTTATTCAAATGGCCCCGAGGAAAATACGTCTTTAACAATATAGCTGAAAAAAATTATAAAAATATAAAAAAAACTTTAAGGTATCGTTTAAGTTATGTATTTCATAATTCTTTGAATTTAAAAATAATTTTATCAAAATATTTTTCATATAATACAGGATATCCGGGACGAATAAAAAACTTGTTGTAAATCAGTGCAAAACATGTATACAACAACTTGCTTTGCGATAGAAGATAGAACTTTCGAGATTATACGGGCATCACTAAACCTCTACATATGCGTCCTTTGTGTTGCAATAGATTAGGGGTGGCCAACCTGCGGCTCGCGAGCCACATGCGGCTCTTTGAAGGATTATCTGTGGCTCTCGATAAACGTACCCGAGTTCCCTTTTCATTTTTGTGTTATTATATTTTAAAAAATTATTATCGTTCCGTATGTGTTTCAAAATGTCTTTTAAATTACTAACAACAAATATGAAAGACTAAGTGCAACGTTGTAACAAATTTCATTTCCGTCCAAGTTAAGAATGATATGACTCATCGAAAACTGCGCGAACGAACATAAACAGTGGCGTAATCGTCCGTTATCGACCGACTCCAGACCGATTTTGAATTTGTAAACTGTCATTGCAACGGACAATTGACATTGTGCTCTGGAGGAAACAATTTGTATCACTCTTGCTACGGATATAATTTGTATTCTGGAATTTTTTGCATACCTTTTTAATACGTATTTAATTGCGGCTCGCGAAAAATTTCAAATTTTGAAAAATGGCTCGGACTATCAAGTAGCTTGGCCACCCTGGCAATAGATGTTCAGATGGTAGTTGACCTCCCATTAAATGTTTTCCGCCATCTGCGAAGTGACTTCCACGGGCAACAATGATCCTCCGACATAAATCCACTAAGTCTGCTACTTGTGTTTGATGTACAAAGTCTTTCAACACACACAGACATACACACGCACAAGAAAAAAATCAAGAGGGGTTAGAACTGCGAATCCAGGGCCCTTGTCATGAGTCCGCCACGTCTAGAATCTACTGTGTAGAAAACACTTGTCTAAATGACTCCTTAAATGTGTAACGCAATGGAAAGGATTCAATCATATTAGAAAAGAATTCGTCCGGTATCTGAGGAACAGCATAATTCTGTAGCACATCTAATTTGTAAGTAAACATTTCCAATAATAGTCTTGTCCATGAATAAGAATGGGCCGATGCACAGTGACCTCATCAAGCATTCACTTTAGGACTGTCTCGTTGGAGCTCTCTCATTACATGCGGATTCTCAGATCCACATATCTTGCAGTTATGTCTGTTAACCTGACCAGAAACGTGAAATATAGACTCATCGGTGAAAATTACTTTATTGAGAAATCGCGATCGCGAAACTTTGACAGAGACAAAGGTGTGGATTGAGGGATGATTTTTCTAAGTAGTCTACAAGAGTTCCTCTATCTTATTCCGGAAAAACAATTGTTGTTTTTCACTAATTTATAACAATTTCTTATTGATAATTTTCGTCCCGAACACTCTGTATACTTCAATCAAAACTTAAAATGGTTCATATTGAATCATTTAGGTATGAATCTAAAATATTAATCATTACCCCATTCTGAGATATTAAACGAAATAGACATCAACACACACACACACACATCCATGGAATTTTTTTGCTTTTTTTCTTTTTACTCTTTTAAGGTTCAGGAGATTTCAAAACGTGTAAATTTGCAAAAAACTCGGAGGGTCAAATTTGACACGATTCCAATACACAAACTTGTTATGTATACATAACATCCGGGAAAGTAATAAATAATCTCAGATTAAGTTAACTTATTTAAATACTATTAGAAAATTAAACAAATCTAATTAAACTTACTTCTTGAAGATTCTATTGCGAATTGACTCTCTTCTAATTTATGATGAGATTGAAAATATTTGTCTGCGCAATAGGCTAGAATAACTAACGTAGGGAAGAATAAAAATGTGATCTCAGCTTCCCAGACTTCTACAATCCCGGGACTAATGACCATAAGAACAAGTAATAACCAAATATACGCAAATATGCTAAAGAAGGCTGTAACTATGAATACCTATAAAACATTAATGAATTACCAGTTATTACAGCTTACAGGTTTTAAAAAAAATACAAACAATAGGATTAAGTACAAGCTAGCAACGCTATTTATAACATAAATATCATTAAAAAGTTTTTAAATTATTTTAAATTTGAACATTTTGTTGTTAGTATTATACTATTAAACTTCAAATTTAAAATGTATTTGTTTCTAACACATTATAGCTAAAATGTGGTATTTCTTTCTAAATTATTTTAAAATCTTACACTAATCATACGAATTCGTCTAGATTCTCCCGTTGGTATAGAAGTGATGCAAACTGCTGTAATAATAAGCAGATTAAATGCTGCCGAACCGACTATTGTACCTGGTCCCAAATCTCCAGCTTTAAATCTAAACATTTGAATTATTTTTTGAATTTTTTACATTATATAATTTATTATAAATTTAAGCAATTAATAATATATAATAAAATTCAATATTTTAATAAAAATATATATGTACGAGCATATAAAGAGACTATATAAATGGCTCCCAAAAACTGTCATGGAGGCAAAGCTTTAGGAAATGAGGAAAGCATCGCCAGATTCCGTAAACAAGACAATAGCGAGATATATAATATTTAAATTACCGTAACACACTTACTTGTTTCCTATTATCTCTACAATGGCTAATAAAATTTCGGGAGCACTTGATCCTAAAGCCATTAACGTTAAATTAGCTACAGTATCATTCCATATTTTGATTTCTAAAACTTCTGGTTTATTAGCATTTTCAGTCGCTAACACAACTCTCTTGGTTTTGCTTGTAATCGTTTCGATCGAACACATAAAAATGTCTGCGATAATTGTAACACCCAAAAAACAATAAATAAGTCCTACGATGTATAAGCAAGCTCTGGTTTCACGTGACCATGAGAATTCGTTGATTAATGGCAAATATACACCTTTATTCGAGCAAAAGTAATTGTTAAGATCAGGACAAGAACAATTATTTTCCATGTTTTACTGCAATGGTTTAAATATACGCTTTTAATTAGGTAATAATTCGCTATTAACAAATATATTTTACATTATTTTATACTATTAAAAACGTCTTTCTTAAAATAAAAGGCATATTATATGACTGGATGCAGTATTGATTTACTGCAAGATAAATCTGACAAGAAATCTATGATTAACAGTGGTTACATAGCTTCAAAATTGGATTATTTAAACTATAAAATTAAGCACAAGTTAATGTTAGTGTTAGTGTAGTACATATTTCCATTGACTTTATCAGCACCAAACCAAACCAAAAAAATTGAGTTTTTCTCCCATTCCTGTGATGTTTGTTGTTGTAACATATAGGATATTAAAGTTATATAAGGTTCTTTCCTTTTAGATGCCATTTATGTCATTCACACCGCGCAGACTATGCTTTAAAAGTAGAAACCGATGGGAAAGTCGAAAAAAACAGTTATCATGTTATTAAAAAACGAATAGATCTAAATATACATCGGTGCAACAGAGAGAAATTTAAACAAACGAATTACACAGCATGAAAAGATCTATTGTGTCGAAGATGACGTACAGCATTGTAATTATTTTCTGAGGCTAAAATGGACAAAGTTGGGGTGATGCGAATGAAATTATTATTTATATCTAATAATCTAAAAACTTTCATTCTTGACGGAAGCTTTATATATTTAGAAATATTACATGAATTATAATTTAATAAATAATTTAGAATCATCTGGAAGAAAAGAATCGAACTGGAGCGGGACGTGAACCCGCAACCTGTTTTTAGTTGCGCCACCCGGACCCGAAACTAGTCTTCTTATAATAGAACATCAATACTTATAAAATTACAAAAGATGCCTCACCCCGAGTCAGTTTTTTTCTTCCAGACGATTCTAAATTATTTATTTAATTATTTAAATTATAATTATTAATTTAGTTAAGAGATAGTGCTTAACGTCTACCTCTAGTAGCAAATTACTTAATAGTAATCATTAAATTAGCCTGATTATTTAAGGCGATCGTTTGGTTAGATTTCAAAGTACTTTTTCAAATAAAAGTTTTATCGTAGATTAATGTGAATCGTTATATATCATAGTAGGCCTATATTAAATTGATTCTCCGCAAGACAGTAAAGAAACCTAATTTAGTATTGATATTCATTTATATTAGTCAAGTTTATGACATTTTAAAAATTAAATCTGATATTATCAAAGTGAAATACAAATTTACCTACTTTACGATTTCGAAAGAGCAAAAGCATTTTAGAAATTCCATAAATTTTATCTCCAGAAACGATTAAAAGAGTATTAAAAAATACAGCAAACATGAGCGTAAAGAATTAAAATTTCGAACAGAAATGTTCTAACGTCGAGAAGTTAAGTTTTAAATAAAACAGATAAACCGTATTAAAAAAAAACAATTATTTTGTAAATTTTGAGAAATTTATTACACGCTAATATTTTTACAATTTTGTTATGATTTTCAACATATTTTTAATTTATGTAGAACGTTTACAATCGTTCTATATATATATAGATCGATTGTAAACGTTTCAGAGAATTGATAACCTGACGATGGCCTGTTGATGCGAATGAAATTATACATAAAGTAAAGTAAGTTCTCAGCAACATAAGGTATATGTGTTATAAATATATTAATGCCACTCTAATATTAATAATTCCATATTTAAAAATACAGTATATATAAGTTATTAATTAAATGGTATTTTATCATATAAAATCTAATTATTAGTATTAAAAAATTTCGAAATTATATTTACAGAAAAAGTTTCCATCTCTTTTTCTTTAAATTCCTTATTTAAAATTCATTCTATTTTTTCTCTAGTTTTTATTCAAAAATTAAGTTCAAAAAACTTTTTTAATTAATGGAACGTTTTTTAAAATTTAGTCATCATTACTACATTAAAATTATTTCCTCAAATATATCGAAATAAATATTAAAATTTTGAAAAATTAAAAGAAAAAATTAGTGTTTTTGTTTAATCTGTATTAAAATGTAGTAAATTTTATTAAAAATTTATAGTTATTTAGTGTCTTGCAATGAAGATAATATTGTTATTAAGGGAAGATGCCATCATAGCATGAAGAAACATGAGGTTCTGCACTTTTTACAAGTAAAAAACATTAATAAGTTATTTATTGTGACATCGTCACAATGCCGAGCTGCAATTTTTAATCATGTTTTTTTATTTATTTGATTTTAAAATATATGTTCTTCTCCTCAAATTAATAGTGTTTTGCCCCTGTACATCATACTTTCCTGTTAGCAATAGAGTCGTGCTGGTCATAAATTTAACACCTTTCAGATGAAATTACGGAAATAACACGACTTCCGGTTTGCATCGGAAGTTCGTATATAGTTTATTCGGGGTCTCCTGGCCCTAAGGTCTCCATAACTGGGGCCATATTCTGAGACGTCTCTCACAAGCCGGTCGCTTGTGAGAGACGAGAGACCAGAGACAGTGACCAGAATATGGCCCTGGTCTCGTCTTTCATCTATCTAACTCCGTTCTCGAGATTAAAGAACGACAGATGGACGACAGTAGAAATTTATAGATATACAATTTTTCGGATTTCAGCCCAATTATTTTAAATGTACTTACTTTTTATAATTTATCTCTTTTTCATGCGTTCACTGCTAGGAAGGAAGCAAACGGCTTTTCTGTTGCACTATTTTTAATGTGATTAAAATGAATATTGTTGTTATTATTATTATATTTCTATTATTATATCAGTAAACAAGTCATTAATATTGTATTATTTATTCCATTGTAGATAACTACTATTATAAATAAATAAATATCCAACTCCTGATTCCTGAAAATGTTCATATGGTTTAGGTTTTTGTAACTGTCTTGCAGGATTATTATCTTTTAGATTATTATTAGTGATGTAACGAATATTCGGTTACTATTCGGTATTCGGCCTATTTTTCACTATTCAGCCGAATACCGAATATTTAATCACTATTCGGCCGAATACCGAATACGTATAAACAGGAGTAAGAAATAACAAAAATACAGTAAATTAATCATTTTGGTATTTAGATTTAATGTTATCGGGTTAGTGTTGTTTGTTTATATTTATTTATAACTTGTAACATGCACAAAATAAAAAAGAAAATAATATTAGTCACATGTATTCACAATTTATAATTACAAAGATCAGCACACGTACACGTCTATCGTTGGAGAATCCTCGCACATCTGAGGGTCTGACCCTGCCTATCCTTCTTTTTAAGCGCTCGTCTTTGCTCTTCCCTTTCTCTTTCCTCTATCGCTCTAATCCATGTATGCCTGTGCATACATCATAATACGCGCTCACGATACTTTCGATTCGTCACTTTTCCGTCGTAGAGTTCCCATTTTACAATTACGTGACTCAGCCTGGTGATAACGGAGAAAAGAGACAGATAGGACGTCGATATAAGTCACAGTTATGATTTCACAGATTCGAGACAGCTTGATAGCCCGAACGGCCCCAGGCTTTCGCCCGTGCACGCTAAGTGACTTTCATTACAAGCATTTAGCTTTCCGAAGTCTATGACAACAATTGTTTGGCATTGACGGCCGCGAATTTCGTGCCAATAAGCTGCCTCGACTTGTTCGATTATGTTATCAACTCAATTTCATATTTATTTTCACATTTTCACTTCGCGGTCCTTCTCTGTTCTTTTTTCCGTTATTTACACGTGTAGGTCATTTCACTGTTATCCACATTTGATATTATCATTTATCACATACTGCCATGACGATCGTCTGTCCGCTACAACTGACAAGAATTAACGCGATTGGCGAAGCGTAGTGACAGCGGGCCAATAGAGAGCAGGATCCTTGCCATAATGCGGTTTGCGCGCCAATTTACGTACGTGCGTTAATCGAGCCGAATAGTTTGGCCGAATAGTCGAATATTCGGCCACGCTCCTGGCCGAATATTCGGTATTCGGCCTGAGGCCGAATATACTATTCGTTGCAACACTAATTATTATTAACTGCTTCTGAGCTGTTATTTTTATCTTCTGCTGCAGCCTCATTATGTTTTTTGAGCTTTGTAATTTCAGCTGTGATTTTTTATCACCGATTTCATTTTCAGGTGATTCTAATGGTTTGGTGCTTGTATATAACTTTCAGATGATACTTTGGTATGATCGAAACTTACTGCAGGGACAGATATAACACCAATGTTCTCTTCTAAAAATATTATTATTAATGTTAATAACTGTTTACATATTACCAATTAAAAATTCTTACATATATACCTGAAAGATTTGTAACACATTTTTCACACTTGATTCTTTCAGCAATTTCTACTGAAAAATTCAAGAAAAAATACTGGGAACTGTGTGCGCGCACGCGTGTTTGTTTTTCAAGTTTTTTTCTCCCAGTTAATGTATGTTGAAAGTCTTCGAATTTAAAATATAAAGAGCAAAAGGATGTAAATTTCTGAATGTAGAAAAGCCGATATTAAAATTTTTTTTATAAATATTTATTAATTGATAACGATTCTGTGTATTGATACTTTTTGAAATATCACCTGCATGAAATTTATTTCCAGAATCTCATCAAATGTAATCAATCCACTGTTTTAATATCCGTTTATATAAAGATAAACGATGAAATGTTATTTTCCTGCCTGCATCCGCTTTTTTCATTGTTTTTTCTTATGTAACTATTTACATAAGAAAACGGTACAATGAAGCACGCAACATTGTCGCCACAGTAGTGCTACAGTATCTGTTTTCTTCGCCCGCACAAACTTCTAGCAGCTCAAGCTTCGTCTTCAAGCTGGGAGCTGCCATTACCGGAAGAAGCCGTGGAAAAGACGAATTTTATATTTTCTGAACGTGAAACAAAATCTCGACCACAGCGCACCAAGAAAAAGATATGGTTACTAAAAAACTTTCGAAATTATAAATATATAACATAACTAGCTGTTACCCGCGACTTAGTCCGCGGAGGTTTTGCAAGCAAGCAAACCCCATTTACATTCAATATTTCAATAACCATAGTAATTGTTATATAACACCTACCGCTGAAGAGAATTGCTGAGAATCAAACGAACTATTTTCAATTTGATCAATTTTCTGGAACGTTTACAATCGTTCTATAATCGAACCAATATGCAATAACAAATTCGAATTTAAAACGGTTCGAACATTTNAAAAAATCTTGAATCTTTTGCATGTCTCGGAATTTCAAAGTGTCCCGAGTCGAAAAATTAAAAATTTGGGGAGGGTCATTTTCTGACCGAGTGCTACACTTTCCCTCTGTTATATACAAGAGCGGAAAAGTAAAAATTATTGAACACACATTTATATATTGACTGTGTCATTACTTTAAATGTAGAAACTTTTTTATTTAGCTAAAAAGACTCCTCTATCTTTATTTGAACTCTACTTATGAATTGAATCTTTTATTCTAAGGTCATGTGATGACATCAGAATTTCTTTTGGTAACAAGTCCGCCCCTGTCGGAGTCTGATAGCAAGGCAAAAGTCAGAGTTGGTAGATTTTTATGTGACTCCAAAGCCCTGAAAATAACTGACTTCAAACGTTTTTTTGCCACTTTATTATGGGCATTCCAAAGACTGTCTAGGCAACTCTCTTGTACTAAGGCAACAGGTAAAGGTAGTTTACCTGTTGAAAAATGCATTCCAATACATGCTTCTGGTCAGCCGACCAAATCTTAAGGATAGAGTTTGGTGCACGGCCCGTCCTCTACCAGAGACGTCCAAGTATTGTAAATTAAGGTATTTTACTTCATTTCTTTGTGGAGAACAGGCACATACCACCATGGTAGGAGTTCCTTATAATAGATGATGGCAGGGCTTGCAAAAAACTCAAATTTGGCACATGCATCTTCACTGGGCTCCTCCCTTATTAAAAAAAGTTTGATTGTCATATCATAGAAGAGCTTTTAGTTGAAAGTAATATCTCAAAAATTACAGGGTCTTTTGTACCAAAATGCATACCAGTAATGAAGTTGCATTCTGATGATATCACACTGCTAAGTCTCTTATCTGTACAGTTTTGTTACAAAAGTATAAACACAGTCTTAATTTAAAAAATAAAATAAAAGCCATAACTCCGATTTGGCATTAAGTAAATTTTTAACTTTAGATATCCTAAATCACATGTTAAAGTATCTTAATAATTCAGTAGTAATTTCAAAAAGATCATGCTTAATATTAATAAGATTTAGTTTATTTTTTAAAATGTGGATATTAGACAGCAAGAATAAGCAGAAAATCTGTATCAAGCACAACACGAACATTTAAAAATTCAAAGTAAATTTAACTTAATGGCAACTTAAATTTAAATTTTATGGCAAATTACACTTTAAAAAATTTATTCCGCATTGTATTCAAATTTATGAACTTTAACAACTTGTTTTGTTAACTGAAAAAATTTAGCAACAAGAGTTTTATAACAGCCGGGAAATTATACAAGGTTTTTAAAATAAAAACGCATGGTCATTAAAAATATAAAAAGTGCAAAAAGCTTAATTTTGAGCGTAGAGACGTAGAGGAGAGTATATATATATACACACACTATGTTAATAACAAATTAAATCTTCATTAAGTCCTACCCATCTCGAGATACATGACCTCTATCTCTTCACCCACTCGACCTTTCACCACCAAACTTTTATAGCATCAATGCCCACATATACAAGTCACCATGCCAAATTTCGTTTTTTAATCTTTACCCCATCCTAAAATATTAAGCGAAGTAGACACCAACACACACACGAAATTTTTTGCTTTTTTTTACTTTTTTAGATTTAGGTGGTCTCAAAACGTGGAGATTTGCAAAAAACTCCGAGGGTCAAATTTGATACGATTTCTATACTTTCCCTTGTTGTATGTACAGTACATAAACAGCCGAAAAAGTAAATTAAGGTAAAAACAAAAAATTCAATTTCTTAGTCAAATTAAAACTTTATTATATTCATTTTTCGGAAATAAAAGTATACAAACAAGCAACAAGAAGTATACAACAAATATTAAATGCAAACTTTAAAGTTCGATTCTTTCGTTAGGAAGTTTGAAAATAAAAAAAAAATTTAAAAGATTTAAAAATAATTTCGTTATTTCTTTTACTAAAATCCACATGAAAATTAACTCTTGTGTCGTAAAGTTAACTTTTTTTAAAATTAATGTTCATCTTAAATTAAATAACGTCTGTATATAAAATCCCATTGAACAGGGAAAGCTTCAATTACAAAATTTTATAAGATTTAAAAAAACAATTTTGTAATTAGATATAATTTATTACAAACTTCACTAAACACATCAGAATTGTTGGCATAAAAATGAGCCGTCGTTGATATAGTAATTCTATTTTCAGGTGTAATCGCTAAGGGAGAAAAATTTACTCTAATTATATATCGACAACATTTTTCGAAAACTATTGCAGATGGAGATATATTTACTTCACCTGTAGGTCCGCAATATGAATATATTGATGTTAAGCAAGCTTCTTTTTCTTCTTTTATTTGATAAATTTTAACGGCAACCAAAAGCGTATTTTCATTAGCATTATGATGTATGGGAAGATACAGTTTAACCAGAAAACACTTTGCATGAACTGATAAATCGCAAAAGAACATATGGCTGTCAGTCAGTAATCTTTCCTCGTTTATAAAAAAATCACGATGGTTATGATAGTGAAATAAATTTATGTAATTATCCATTGTTCTTTTCTTCGTGTCAGTACAGATATTAGTTATGGACGAAGTATCAGAAGGATTATTAAAATAGTTCTTAATTTCCTTTACTTCTGTTTCGTTCAAAATATTTTTCACGAAAACTTTTTCTAATTCATCCAACGTCATACATAAAAATCTGATATGAGGTAGAAAAGGTTTCATTTCTTGTCTAATGAGATCAGAATCGGGAAGGAAGCCATTATTCAAAACTCTCATTCGAGCCCATAGATATAATCCAGTAAATATAGATAATTCAGATAAAGTAATGTAGATAGGACACGTTACAAATCTTTCAACTGTTCTCTTTCCAGAATGAATAAATTCTTCTCCTACAATATGATAATGAGTATATTGTCGAAATTGTCTCCAACAATAAAATTCTAATTCAGCATCTCTAAAATTTACAGCGGAATCATAAACTTTGGTAGAGAATTCAGTGCCTGTTGTCATAATATGACGTTTCGAATTTTCCTCTAAATGCTTAATTTTATATCTTCTGCCAATTTTATACATTTCAAATGCTTCATGAAATGATCGGGGATGTACCTCTACTCTTTCTAGGCCTATATACCTATAAATATATAAAATTTTATTTTATTTTATTATTCAATTTTAAAAAAGTTTATTATACATTTTATACATTTCAAATGCTTCTTGAAATGATCGGGGATGTACCTGTACTCTTTCTAGGCTTATATACCTATAAATATATAAATTTAGTTTAATTTTAATATTCAATTTAAAAAAAGTT
>NW_019385506.1:41196-87355 GCF_000671375.1 Centruroides sculpturatus | reverse complement strand
ATGTATATTATATATATATATTATACATATATATATGCACTAATTCATTGCAAAATAAATATATACAGTATATAATATAAATTTTTATTTATGTAATTATACAGACTAATTTAATTTCAAACTAACAATAAAAGTAATTATATGTATAGTTAACGTACGATATTTTTAACAACAATGTAAACATTTTTAATTGTTTGGAGCAATGTAAGTTGAATTAAACTTACGGAGCAATCTAACATCTTAAAATGAAGAATAACTTGCCAATCAGAAGGCAATTACTCAAATTCATAAAAACCCTGAAGTAGAGTTTAACCAGCAAATCTCCATCACATCAGTAGACTGATCAATGATGAAAAGAGTGCCTGCTGAACGAAGTGATTTTGAGATCAAAAACAATCGATAGAGAATTTAATTTATTATTTTTTGGTAGGTATCCAAACTAAGTGTTTGAAGTTTGCCAGAATTGCTTAATTCTAATGGTATTATGGTTGACTATATTTGATTTTTGGACTGCAATTTGAAAAAATTTTAGTCCTATAAATTCCACTGTCGTCCNACTAATAACTAGAAAAACTAAAACTAATAATAAATAAATAATTTGTATAAGCTGCATTTTTTTTTGACTTAACAAATAAAATTCAAAAATGAATAAGAAATGCTTTAATATTTGTTTTACATCTTACTTTTTCAATTTATATACAGTAGATTTTCTTCTATTGTAAAACACTAATACAAAATATATTCAAATTTCCTCATATTTTAATATATTTCCTGAACTAATGTGAATGAATTTATTGTACATCTTACTGTATAGTGTTTCACATTTGAAAAACACTACGTAGTAAGATGTATAATATACAGTATATTCAAACTCATATGCATGCCCCACATACGACAATAAAACACATCCAAACGCAACATATGTTTCATATGAATTTGCGCAGATATGTTATATGCTTTTATGATAAGTAAAGCTAGACACTATAATAAAAATTTTATGAATTTTTATGATAGTGAAATATGAAAAAACCACTTACTTGAGTAAAGTTAAGAAATTTTTGTGGCATTCTTTCACTCTGATTCTCGATATTCTATTATTTGCTAACATTTGACGAAATATCTCGCTTTTGTCACGAAGATAAGATTTGTTTACTTTTATTTCTTTTCCATCACTAGTTAAAATCATTATCGTTTCGTTCCTACTAAAATAATAAAATAAAAGTTAATTGTGGAAATAACACTTATGGAGAATTTTGAATGTTTTATAAACATTTTAAATAATATAATTTTTAAAAACAACTTTTAATAAAACGTTAAGATTTCGAAAATAAAAAATTAAAATAACAATATTTAAATTAACATACAAATAACAATTTCGAGATAATTAATAAATGTTTTCGAAGAACAAAACTAAGTTACTTACTCATCCATTTTTTAGAAAATATTTTATATAAAAATATTTCGATTCACTTTAATATTTCCAATGAAATACATTAAAAAGTTTAGCTTGAAATTACATTACTTTATGTTTTACGTCCTTTTGCAAAATTTGCATACATTTTTGCTTGCGTATTTACATTTTAAATAAAACTTTAAAAACTATAATTCATTTGTATTATTTAAAAATATTTTTTATCACAGTTGTATAACCGCAACTGTAAACTTATACTGTATTACATATTTTATATTTCGGCTTAACTTCTTTTTTATTTTTTTATTTTGCAGAAATATGACGTATTAAAACATGTGCCATCTTATTAAACTCATTGGAGAATCTCTTAGTAATCATTCTAAAGTTTAAAATTAAATCTAGTTTACTTACAAAATGTCTGAAATTATTCAAATAATGTCAAAAGCTTTAGTCGATTATTGAATTAGTTATAAATTAACTCACATATTTGATATTATATGAATTTTATATTCAATTACTTTCAACTATAAATTTAGTTTTTCTACATTGAAAAGTACAAATATCAAAAGAAAAATCACAAAATTAATTTTGTAATTTCTTTGGATTCTGTATACTGTTAAACATATACGCAAACTTCGAAATCAATGACTATGTTCTTATAATTTTCAGATGCAAAATGGCTGCAGAAATATTAATAGAAGCATTTAGGGACCGGTTCACACTAGTTTTTAAATTTTTTTCTGTTCTGTGGCCACTAAGAGGATTCTTCCCTCACCATACGGACACCCGTAATGGGATGACAGTATGGTGAGAGGGGGCCCATATATCCAAAGACACCGAGACAAGACCGACTACCCCGGAAAAAATGTTAAGAGTTTTTCAACCCGCCCGAATTTGATACCAGGTCCACAAAGAATAGGCTGGCGGCTTAACCGTCTCGACCATCCGGCCGGCTGGTTCATATTATTAGGTTAGCAGGTTTATCCAAACTTCATCTGTAACGGAGGAACTGCTTAGCAAGTTACATACCTGTAAACCTCAATCAAATTATTTTAAAAATGACAAAAAAGGTACGGTTTTGTTCACCCACTTTGAAGCTTAAGGAAAATGTTATCCCGAATTTCGAATTTAGGTTGTAAATATGGATAACCGTATTCTAGTTGCATGTTTAACATTCTAATATCTCTTTAAATTGCGTGTCTCCGTTGTCATAATAATAGGAACGTTAATGATTAATTTGGTTTATAATTACAGTATTGCATTTATCGGAGTAAAAACAGCGACGTTAAACTCCTCCTTATAAGCTTTTGATCAGTTCTTATCAGTTATTAGTTCTAACGCAATGCGCAAACTTCCATTTGTCAAAAATTTCGGGTTTTCTTTACGTTAGTAACACCTAAATAGGGCCAGTTTCCCATAAAAAACCTCCCGGGAGGCATTTCCCCTCGGCAGGTTGCCCATGTGTCGCCTTGCCGAGAGCAAAATAAATCGTGGTTTAGAAAATTGAGTTTTCTCAATTTTCTAAACCACGATTCCGCGCCGAGATCAAATTGAATTTTCTGTTTTCTAAACCACGATTTATTTTGCTCTCGAAACGTTTCAGATGACATTACGACTTAAATCCGGTCGGAAACGTGATAGTACAAACCCCAGAACTGCTTTCCTAAACACGCCATCCAGCCTAATAAAGGCTGGATGGCGTGTTTAGGAAAGCAGTTCTGGAGGACTCGGGATCGAATCCTGAGAGGCCGAAAAATCCCAAAAATTTTTCGGGGAGTAGCCAGTCTGGATAAGTGGGCCCCGTCCCACACCTCCTGCCCCATTATGAGCTTGGCCGAACTCATGATGGGCTTGCTAAGAAACAGGACCGTTTAGTCCCCACAGAGAGGAGAATTAAAAAAAACAACCTTTATTTCAAACCGTATTGTAGTTATAATAACTTTTTAACAATCTATAGAACATAAATACTACATTTCAAATTTTACTTTCCCATTTCTGTTATATATAACAGAGGAAAGTATGGCAATTGGTTAAAAAATGACCCTTTACAATTTTTGCATTTTTGGACTCGGAACCTCGAAACTTCGAGAAATGCAAGAACGAAAAAGAATTGGGGTTTTTCTCTTTTTAGTTTTATTATTTTAAGGCAATGCGACACATGGGCAACCTGCCGAGGGGAAATGCCTCCCGGGAGGTTTTTTATGGAAAACTGGCCCTTTTATTGCCAGTTTCCATAAAGTTACCATTTAGGTGTTACTAACGTAAAGAAAACCCGAAAAACTCCCCGTGGCCAGCCTATTGGTGAAGCGCGAACCCACGACCAGTGTTCAGTGGTTTTATCACTAGGTCATTGGTGGGCAAGTTTTTTTCTGTATGTATGTGAGTATGGGTGCAATTTTATTCGCCCACTTTAAAGCTTAACTCCTGTGCTTTTTGTCGAAAATTTTTGAAATTTTTCAGGGAGGATTGTGTACTAGGGATTGATGCTATTAAATTTTGGTGGGTTTTTTCTAACTCTTTTTGCCCTGTGGACACTGAGGGCCTCATTTAGCATGCCCATTATGGGTTCGGCCGGGGCCATAATAGGACAACTGGGTGGTGAGGATGGAGGTCAACATATCCAATCGGACCAACCCCCGAAAAATTTCTGGGAATTCCTTGACCCGTCCGGATTCGATCCCGGGTCCAAATTTTGGTGGTTAGAGGTCAAGAGATGGGGAAATAAAGGGTAGTCGTGTGTCATATCTCGATTAGGGTAGACTTTAATGAAGATTTTACTCGTTATTAACATTTACAAATTTTTATAAAACTCATCTCTATCCTCAAAATTAAGCATTTGCCATTTTATAATAATTATAAAAAGTTTAATAAAATATAACAGATGGCGTCACACGTAGTTCTAAATGAGCGTGCCCGGAAAGTTGAGCAACTCGTTGTTGGATTATTAATAATGTGTTCTAAGAATCTATATATATAATCGAGACGGGTTGATAATGATGATAATAATAATAATAATAATAATAAGCGCAGAGCCCAAACGGTTAGGAGTTGAAAGTTGAAATTTGGTACATGGTTAGGGTACGTCACGGGAACGCACACTAAGAAGGGATTTTTTGAAATTCTTCCCCACGGGGGAGAGAGACAGGATTTAAGGCTTAACACTTCCATCAACAATGGAAGCGTTACATAACAATGGAAGTGTTAAGAAAAAGCGACATGCAAGACGCAGATGCAGTTTTTTTCGTTTTTGCGGGAAATTGAACATATTTTTAGACCCATCTAAAAATTCTCTAATTAGTCTGGAAACAGGGGGACCCAATTCTTTCATTGTGTGAAAACGGGTAAGGTTGACTATAACGTAATAATCTTAATTAATCTTTGCTATTGTTACTTTTTGCACGAGCAACGCCGGACCTATCTGCTAGTTTTATTATATTTTTATTTGTTTTTATTATTTTCATTCATAATTATAAGTATAAGAAACGTGCAGTCAATATAATTATTTCTTACGCATTTAAAGCGGTATGTTTTAGTTCTAAAATGAGTCGGAGATTGGAAAACAATTCGCTGAAACATCAGAACTTACTTTATCTCGTATCAAAAATAAGAAACGCTCTTAGGTCAATTAACTGCCAGAGCAGATTAAATTTTAATATAATTACTGGTATTTTTTCATGTAAGGAAGAAACATCATTTCTAGCTTTTTATAGATTATAATAATATTTTTTTTGCTGCGTATAGTTTTACAGTAGTGTTCACTAAAATGTATATTTTAAATATTTTCCAAGATGTAGTAAAACTATATGAAAATTAAGTGAAAAAATCATACGTATATAATAAAATTCACTATGCAGTATTATATTGAGCATTAATATATTTTTCATTGTATAAAAATATCCTATCAAGAACCATGCAAAATTTTTTAGCCCGGCATCTGTGGCAGTTGTGCACTCTTCTAATTATCAAATATTGTACTTTCCGATCTTTGCATTATTATTAGATAAAATATTACTTATTAGAAACATCGAACAAACACGCTCGAAATGAGAAAAACTTGTCAAGGGCTCTCTTACTTCGCTTTCTTGGCACTCCAACAGGAGGCTAGGGTGACCATTAGGAAATCCGATAATTTTCAACTGTACTAGAATTTAAGCTTTTCTTATTAATTAAAAAGTTTATAAGGAGTATTTTTGTTGAATTATGATAAAAAAAAATTCTCCGTGTAAACATATTTAACTTTAAAAACCACTTTGACACCATCTCAAAGTTAAATAGTGTGTGACGCCATTTCTTGAGATGTTATTTTAAAAAATACCAATAAACAATTATTCATTGTGACGTCGTCATAATGCCGACCTGCAATTTTTAATCATACTTTTTAAAATTTATTTAAAATATATGCTCTCCACCTCAAATTAGTAGCGTTTTGCCCCTGTACATCATACTTTTTCTCTCGAGGTTCTCTTTCCACTAATCTTTCCGTATCTGATCTTGGCTTTCATCTATCTAACTCCATTCTCGAGATTAATGAAGGACAGACAGCCGACAGTGGAAATTTTAGGTCTACAATTTTTTTCAAATTGCAGCCCAGAAAGAGTCAATATTGAGAATAGAGAGTTTTGAAACGAATACATTTATTTTTCAGTAAACAAATTTGTAGGAATAAAAAACAATACATAATTCGAAATTTTTAGAGGAAGAACTATTAAATTCCACATTGCATGATTTTATTTCAAAAAAAAAAAACGTACATTTAATATATGTTTCAGCAATAAGTAGTTAGATTAGTAAATTAGAATATAATAATTGTCGGACTAAAAATATAATTCCGTAAATAAACATAATCTATTCGAGCATTCTTCGAAGGTATCATCTGGTTTAATATAATACTGAGCAGTTCTCATTATAGTAATTTTATTTTCAGGATCAATCATATTAGGAGAAAATTTTACTGTAATTAAATAATGAGATGCACTTTCTAAAGCTATAACAGGAGAATATAGATTTATCTCTCCATTTTGGGAAGAATGTCCAGTTGTGGAGACTAGGTGAATCGTTTTTAGTTTTTTTAACTTGTAAAAATTTATATTAACTAAAAGCATAGCTGGATTACAATGATTTATAGGAAGAAGAAATTTAAGTGGGAAAGCTCTTGACGTAACTGATAATTCGCAAAAGAACATATCCTTTTTAGTCAGTAATCGTTCCAGACTTTTAGGATACCCATGCTTATTATAGTAACGAAATAAATTGGAATATTCGAGAAGCGTTCTCTTCTTGTCATTTTGACATATACTGGCAGGTAAGGATGTTATGGGGGAAATAGTTTTAGACATTATTTCTTCTATTTCATTATCCTTCAATATTTTTGTCTGAACAATCTCTTCAATTTCTTCGCGCGTCATACTCAAGAATCTTATCTTAGATAGAAATGGTTCCATTTCATATCTAATAAGTTTGGCTTCTGGGAGAAAGCCATTGTTTAAAACTCTCATTCTAGCCCATTCATACAATCCCCTAAACAAGGAGACTTCAGATAAATTGGAGTAAATCGGACAATTCACAAATCTTTCGATTGTTTTCTTTCCCGAATAAATAAAGTCTTCTCCTCTAATACGTTGATCGGTAAATTTTCGAAACTGTTTCCAGCAATAATATTCAAATTCCAAATCTCCGAATCTTACGGCAGCGTCATAAATTTTTGTTATGAATTCTGTACTTGATGCCATGATGTAGTTCTTTGAATCTTCTTCCAACAGTTTGATTTTATACCTTTTGCAGAGTTTATAAATTTCAAATGCGTCATGAAATGTTCTTATCTCTATTGCTCTTCCTTTCATAAAACTGTGCGAAATAAGATATAAATATTACTTAAATTTTATTAGGCATAATATAAAAAATTATTTCTAATATAAATTTATATTAAAATACATTAAAATATTGAGAGAATAAAATTCCAATGTTTTATTATAAGTTAGAATATTTAAACTTCGGAATAACAATATACGTATTATAGTACAGTACTTCAAATAAGAACAAGAATATTAATATAAAAATCAAAAAAGCGCATATTTACAGTTAAAAACATAGAATCTAAAAACAATAACAACAAAAGATACAGAATCCAATCCATTATTAATACAGAGAATTAAAATGAATTATTTTAAAAAAATATTGACTGCGAAAATGCATTTTAAAAAAGTATTTAAAATTCTTTAGGTTAATTTTAAAAATGTTCATTAGCAAAAAAATTTTTAAAAAGTCGATTTTTAAAAAAGAAAACCATTTAATCCAATTAATAATAAATATTACACTGATCTACAAATTTTAAGAACATTCTTTGCTTCAGAAACGAAATCGGCCGATTACTAATGATTTTGACGTGCTGAATTCGAAAATGATATTAAAATAAATATCTAAGGTTTCCAAAACTAATACAATTTTAATAAAATACACTATATACAGTTCGTGATCTTCGAGTTTCCTCCTTGGAGTGGAAATAAGAAAAAGGCATTGTCAATGACCGAAAGAAAGAAGCGTTCAAAAAATTATTGTTGCATAATGGTTGCAACATTTTTGGACCCATGCTTCATCATAATCACAGATCTTATAACCACAGTATAGATGATATGCTGTATGTACTAGAGGCGTGATATTTCGTTTTTTGGTAGCAAACATCAATTTTCCCCAAATATAATAATAAAAAATGTCCACATTATTCATATACTTGTGGGTCATTTTCTCAAACTATGCTCACTTGTGGATAAACTGGAAAAAAGAGCGACTAGAACTATGTGTACAAGTTTACTGATCCCACAAAGTAAACATGACAACTAAAGTCTCGCTTGACAAAATCACCAAGCAAAATTGCCCGGTAATGAAAATTTTCCAGAAATTGCCGAACATGGAGAGAACGTGGATGGATTTTTCAGTTTCCTTTTTTTCCAAATTAAACAAGATAAAGTCATTCATTGAAATTTTAGAATCTGTTTTCTATTCAACCAGATCCGTGTGTCACTTTGCACAATTTTGCTATATACATACTATCGTTTATACGCCACTGATGAATCTCTCTCTCCTAACTTTTGTTATTCTGAAATTTTTCCAACACTGTTTTGATGAAAGTTGTGTTTTCAAGAAAACAATTATTTAAAGACATATCTGTAAGAATGGGAGTGGCTCATTAAACTTGAGCCCTGTGAGAAACAGAAATCACCTTAAAATGAAAAACAAATATTTACCAGTGCGTTTTGCGAAGATTAGTAATGTACAAAACATATATGGTTTTTATTGCCCAACAAATGGTCCATTTGACCCACTAAAAGCATGAATTACTACGCGTCTGCCTTAAGAGGAATCCAATTTTTGAGTTTGTTCTTTATGAAACATGTAAGTAACTATAAGAACCTTTTCCTCGATACAGAAAAATACGTTACGTCAAAGTAGTTGCTAATCAAATATTTAACACTAAAGCCAACTGTAAATTTTTATTACCAAGTTCATATTCAGCATCCTCAAATTAGTAAGATTCATTTTGGTTTAGTTTCTGAAGCATTTTGGCTAAAGCAAGTGTAATTAACATTAATACTGTATATACATAATAAAATCTGGATGTGATTAATATTTAATTACACACGGTAGGCCTACGTCATTACATTTTAATTTTTAAGTTAAAATGATTTAGGAGAGTCTGTTATAATAGCCTAATTTACTTATCATCATAACTAAAACCTGGAAATACCCATAGAATGAAATAATCATTAAAGTAATAAAAACAGATTTAAGAATCAAAAACAGAATTAAAAGCATGAAATATAACTAAGCATCAAAGTATGATCAAATTACTCATAATTTACGAACTTAATCAAAGTTGAAAAACGTTTATAATCTTCCTTCACTCGAATTCTAGATCTTCCATCGTAATCATCAGATGCCAGAATGTGAAGAAATGTCTCACTTTCTTTACAAAGCATGGAGTTGTCTACTTCTATTACTATTCCATCACGTGTTAGGATTGTTACAGTTGTATCGTCACTGTAAATTAATTGTAAATATGTAACTGCGATTAGGGAAAAAAATTTAATGCAGTCTGCGCGTTTTAAATAATCAGTACTATTATTATTATTATTTTAGGCGTAGTCTTTATTTTTTAATAGAAATGTGTGGGAATTATAAAGACGTTTTCATTATTAAACACAAGTATTTATAGTATTATTATTATATTATGTATTAGAAAATTTTTACTCATTCATAAATACTAAGATTTAAATGAACATATTATTGAAGGGAGAAAAGTAATTAAAATAGTATTACTTACTCTGAGGCCATTTTAAATGTATGATATTCTTCGAAATAATCCGATGTAATTTTTTAAAAATTTATTATATCCTGTACGTCAATTTCACACTTACAAGGCGAATGCTGATAATTTGCATAACGATTACGAGAAAATTTGCATAGCTTCTTCACAATAAAATTAAAAATATGATAGAAATACTTTTATACAGAGTAAAAATAATTAATGCTGTTTCACCAAAAAATGACTAGTAGAAAAAATTAATAAGNCTTTCAAAAATTATGCAGTTGTACAGGTAGTGTTCTGGACCATCCCTGACGTTGCACACGGGGCATACATCAGTGTTGCCATTTGCAAACCTCGCAAGGTAATTAGCAAATTTCCCATGTCCGGTTAAAATTTGATTGACATAGAAGTCAGGGGTGTACCACCTTATAGCAAGGTACTGCTGTAAGTCAGGGATAAAGTTATGGGTGACATGCTGCATGATTTGATCCCAGTCGGATTGCCAGTGTTGTGTTTATGATACAATTGAAAGCGTAAAATATTTGTTTATTCGGGTTTTTGTAAATATTTGTTTTTGTGAAAGAAATGCAGGTAGCATGATAAAGGCACGCCGAGAAAAACCATTACAAGAGTAACGGCCAACAGATTTTTAGTGGTATCCTTTTGCAGATTGATAAAAAAAAATTTTTTGTGTGGAGGATTGGAACAACACACGATATACATAATTAATGCTGTTTCACCAAAAAATGACTAGTAGAAAAAATTAATAAGATAAATTTAATTTATTTATTTTGTTTTTAGTAAAGTATTCCTTATTGTGCCTTATTAGTAAAGAAACCTTATTTTGTCTAGTATGGTTTCTTTACTTTCTCTCCTAGTCTAAAAATATAAAAAAAACTTTTGTCTACACGTTGAGAACAATTAATTTTAATTATATATTAAGTTTTTATCGTGTTTACGGATTAATATAATTTACGTATCCATTTGTGTTTACGTAATTTTTTAATTAAATTTTATTTTAAAACATTAAATCTTATATTTTACAATTTTTAATTAACTGCTTTATTAAATAATGCGTTTAGAAAATGCCTTGTAATATTATAGGCAAGTCAGACGATGGACGAGTCTCCTAGAATCGAAGCTTGCAACTGTGGGCATAAGCTGCCATTATTTCTATTAACATAAATGTTAGCGGTTTCTGAGACTTATGTGGATGAGGAAGCTGTGCCTGAGTTCTTTAGGCAGAGGGGTGTGGAATAAATCGGCTTCAGTCCCTCAACTTCCAGTCAATCTCGACACAAATGCGGGCTTCAAACTCCGGTACTGAATGATTTGCCCAATTACAGTCCATCGAACTTGATATTTGAATTATTTATTATTATTGAAAAATATTTCTTTGCTTATTCCAGAAAATTGAATCCCAACTATCTAGATCACAAGTCAGTGCATCAGATACTACTTAAATTTAAATAAATATTACAAGGAAAACAAAGTTTTTATTTCATGATTTTTAATGAATTTTAATACAAAAAACTTTTCACTTATTTTTTTCTTTCCTCACTACACCAAAACGGTAAAGGAACTTCTCTAGGTTTTATAATATTCATGGCTACGTGTACAATTTCTTTTTTCGAAAATATTTTTAGCAAATCAGGCAATTTAAAAAACTCTTCTAAATTCATACTGAGAAACTTAATATATGGGAGGAAAGCAATCATCAAAGATCTAATTTGCTTACAGTTTTCTTTTTGAGTATTGACGTTTTTATTCAACGACTCTTCTTCATTCTCTTCCTCTTCCTCTTCTATTGACTGTTGCTGGGTGTCATCACTCACCTGATATTTGGCCCATTTTAATATTGCTTTGTATATATCTGATTCGTATGAAACATTTAATTTATTCTGCTGAACTAGATATTTTAATGCATCGGCGGAAAGTTTTACGAACGATTCTGATTCCAATACTTCTTTTGTATATCTCGGAATTATCGCTTCGCATTTATTTAACAAAGTTTCGTCTTCGAGAAGTAGAGCCACTTGAAAAATTTCACAAGCATTATTCCCACTAAGTTTCGATTGAATCTTTTCTCTACACAAATACATAAGTTGAGGAATGTGATACTTGTGAGCTGCATAGTAGACTTGGATAATTTCCTCAGGTGATTCCAATTGTAATTCGTCAGTGTATATATATCTAAATATTATTTTAAAAAATTTTTAATTTGAATATAACATAAAAGGCATACAGTAATATTAAATTAGGAATACGTTACTTTAGCATAAATTCGAAAATATTTTCTTTTATATCTGTTATAAATATTTCTCTATCTTTTTCGTGTAAATATCCATAAAACATACTTTGAAATACATCACTCCTCATAGCCAGAATTAATTTATGAGCTTTGATTTTTTTCCGATTAGGTGGATCTCCAAAGGTAAAAGTCACGTCTGAGAAGTCACTGAATTCTAAAATATGTTTTAGCGAATTGGAAATAGCCTTAATTTCTGACTGCCAAGAAGCCATTTCTACTTTAAAAAAAAATAATAATAAATTATATTATTTTATATAGCCCAAATATTATAATAACTAGATTATTGTGACAGCGTCACAATGCTGGACTGCAATTTTTAATCATATTTTAATTTAAAAATAAATATGAATTTTGATGCTGAATGTGAAATTCTGAATCTGTGATTTTATTTTTCACGTGACAGAAAATGTGCGATTTCTGTCACGTGAAAAATAAAATATCTTAGAGGTCGAATGATATATTATTGATCTCAATTTATCCTAAGGATCAATTCTATGCCAAATTTATCGCTCTATATAGTAAGGTAAAAATGTTTGAATTTAACTCACGTGACTTATTGTCCAGACCGGAAGTCAGTAGTTAATCGGACCTCCTGTCCTAAGCTTTTCATATCTGGTCTCGATTTTCATCTATCTAACTCCGTTCTCGTGAATAACGAAGGATGGACGGACAGAGGGACGACGGTAGGAATGTATAAATCAGCAATTTGAAAATTGCAGCCCAACAAACTATATTTAATTAAATATAAAAAATATAAAATTGCAACGTTTAACAATACTTTGTTTCCGTTGTAATACCGTCGGCCATGTTTATATTTATTATTTTTTCTTCAAAACTATATTTACTTTAAAAATATATTTTGCGTTGCTTATACAGTATATTATATACTAATGTTATTTATAGCTTAATTATTAAGTCTAACATTTACCGTTAAGAACCACAACTGCTAATTCGATGTCAAGCGGACATTTTACATGTTGATTGATAGCCGAATGGCCGAGGCGATTAAGGTGTCAGCTAAAGTGACCAGACTCCCGAATTGGGCGGGTTAGTCCTGCTTTTTTTAATATGCTGTCCCGATTTTTAAACTGTTTGAAAAATGTCTCTTTCTATATTTCAAGACGTAGATTAAGTATTATTTAGATCTGAGATGGCGAACCCGTGACTCGCAGTTTATGCAGTCACCTACGAGATGATTTCAAGGTAGCCGCAATGAATGTTTAGAAAGTATTATTTTTTTATAAATTATATAAAAAATATTTAATAATTTTCAAAACTTTGCATATGTAATGTGCAAAAGGGTTCTAAAGGGCGACACCTTTAGAAACGTCAGTCTTAAAGACTACAAATTGAAATTACCAATCTCAGATTGAAAAAAATATCATCAAATAAAGAATGGCTTGTTTTGTTTTGTTTTATTAAGTTATAGAAACGCAACACTTGGCTGATGCCTGCCGGGAGGTCTTTTAAGGGTAACTGACCCCTATTTAGGCATTACAGACATGAGAAAACGCCAAGTGGCCAGCCCGTCCTGGCGATACGCGAACGTACGACCAAACTCCCTGGGCCGATTGCAGAGACAAAGCTTAGAGGCCGACGGCGGTTTACAGATCGGGTAGACCGCTGTTCAGAAAAATTTCATTGCAGAGACGGCGTTTCTCGCCTGCCACAATGTCGACAGCGATTAGAAACAAGTTATTTGACCTACTTTCTAGACTCACTGGACAGCAGGTTTAGAGGGCTTTTCAATTCGAGTGGTAGCTTTGTTCGTGGAAAAGTTTAGATAAAAACGGATTTCGTTCCTTTGATAAATGTTGTAAACGGTACGAATCGACAAAATTATTCATTAATTAATTGCTCGGTGCAAAAACAACAAAATTAGATACTTTAAATTTGTTTTAAATGTTCCAATTTTGACATTCAAATGGGTGAAGACTTAAAACTTCAATTTAATTTAAATCAGATGCATTTATTTACAATTCGAGTATCGTGTCGGTTATAAAACGTTAATGCATTTCCGAGTCATTGTACTGTTAAACAAAAGAGACAATTTTAATAATTACAGAAATCTGTTTATAGATATAAAAAAAAGTAATATTAATAATAAAATATTTAAAATTATTCATTTCGACAGTAATAAGATGTCGAAATAATTCCTTAAAATTCTATTCCGAAGACGAATGTCGAATTCGGTATAAATTTTCTAAATATGGATTTGTTCATATTTTAGATCGTATTGGCGACGAAATTAAATATTGAAATGGAAAAGGATTGTCATTAATTGCCGAACAATAATTTTGACGGCCTTAAGATTTTATTTCTGGAAGCTTTCGGAATATAGCTGACGACCATTTCTAACGTCACGATGAAATAACCCGATTGGCCGAACGACTCCTAAAACAGGGGAGTAATAGCGAAGTAAGTAAGAGCCAATGTTTTGCCCGAAGTTCGTTTAGAGAACGGTCAGAAATAGACGATCGTCGTCTTTGCAACGCATTTTAAACTGCGGTTCAGCCAGCCAACGGCTATAGGCCGTTCGTTGATAAACCTCTTTTAATGTAAACTGTCTCTGCAATCGGCCACCAGTGTTCAGGAAACCGAACCGCTTGGCCACTGGTGGACTTCAATAATGGCAATTTTCATTTAAACGAACTATTTCTATCTATATAACTATATATGTTATAATCTAATTTCTTTTTACTTATGTAAGGTTTATTATTATTTTCTTGATGCTGATTAAAATGTTAAATAAAATAAAATTCTTAGAATCTTTGGTTATTCTTTTCATTACTCAAATTAAATATTTGATTCGCAATTTCAAGTTACTAAATTTTGAATTCAATTTTGACTACCTTTCGGAAAACGATTTGCAATCACGTGATTTATTGACATGCAGAGCACCAGTAAGAGTTACTGAAACTACAAATGTCAATCGATAAACTTTCATTCATTATTGGACAAAACTGAACTAATTACCTTAACATTGGCACATCACATGCAACATGACGTACACTTTACTTTCGAATCGAAAGCTATTAATTTTCTCGGCGCCATATTGTAAATTTGCCGTTTCGAAGACGGAAGATCCATCTCTATTAGAGAAGATAACAAACAAACCTTGAGAAAATTAATAATTTTGTATAAAACTATCAGAAATATTTCTTATTTATTCTAACAGTTAGTATCTTTATGTAAAAATATGATTGTTATTTGAACGTGCTTTATTTAAGCAAATACTTATTTAAGATGTATAGGTATGTTGTTTTCTCGCCTTTCTGTTGAGCTTTAACAAAACCAGATGGTTTTCCGAAGATCCAAGAAATGCTTAAATGGTTTCTCTATTGTAAATTATATCTTCAATTTATGAAAATTTGTCTTATGCTGGGATTTTCAGGATTCATAACTGTTTGATCTGTTATGTATCCCCCATATATAACAAATCAAAAATTGATAAATAAAAATGGTAATTTATTCTCACTTCTAAATTGCTAAACTTGTTACATATAATGGAAATGACCATTAAAATAGACAGAAAAATAGTAAAAGACAGTAAGATAGTAATTCTCTCATCTGATTCATTACATGAGATAAGATATTTGATATGCACACTCTCTGCTTACGCAATCAAATTAATGTACGATTAATATATTTTATTACAGAGGATTTAAAAGAAGTAAAGGAGTAATTCGACATTTTTAAGCTTTATTTTGCTGAATCTATTCTTTATCTAAAAGAAAAGCGAAAACGAAACCGAAACCGGAAATAAAGTAGAACAAAAATACTATACTTGACTTGAAATAATCTATAAATGTGAACTTGCGTGTAAAATAAACATTTACGCTAAATTTTATAGAGTAACGTCACGTATTCAGTTATTTAAATGCAATGTATAGAAATGAATAATGTAAACTAACCTTTTCGGTAATAAAGTACTGTTATCAGCAACTTCTACTGTTATTGAGGACAATTCCGATTCACATGTAGTCGAGTGTCCTCTGTGGATAATTATAAGAACTATCATCGCTTATTTATTATCGCTACGTTGGGATTTTTATGTCGTAAAAATAGCGAAATATGGATAGTTTTTATGTTAAATAATGTAAAGGAATGTTTAATCACAACAACTGAAATATGCTTTACTTTTTACAAAGTGTGCATTGCTAAAATCTCTTCATTGTTATCAAAGTTTCGTTTATTGATTGACATTGTTTCCGAAAAGAGATTAGGGGCTGTCCATAAATGACGTCCACACTGCAGAGAGGGGGTTATGACAAGTCAGACAAGGAGAAGGGAAGAGGTTGAATTTCAATGGACGTCCGTTTTATTTCATTAAATTTTATACAGTTTATCACTTTATGAATAATAAAATGCAGTGGTGGATTTCTGAACAAGCGCACGAGGCGCGCGCCTGATGCCTCATAAATCAAAGGAACCTCAAAATTCAGCTTTCAAAATTAAAAGAAGTTATCTAATTATTATTTTTTTTCTTCGTAAAAGAGTTAATAATTATTTAAGAAATTCCTTATCTCAACTCCATTTAAGTCATTTGTCTATGATGTTTATAGAAAATGATATACTGTAATTATACTATTAGATTATGAAAGTCTAATTGATAAATTTGCTAAAGCTAAAGCGAGAATAGTTCTGATGTACAGTAGAACCTCGATTATCCGTCCCCCGATCAACCGACCGTCCTAGTCGGCAAATTTCAAATGTCCGCTAGTGATGTGGCGCTACAATATTTGGCTATGTCTTGGCTACTTTAATATTATTTTTACGTGTTTTAGCTGGCAACACTCATTCGACCATGAAAGGGAGCCAGTATTTAAACGAGGCTTAATTTTCTAATTTTTAACGATACAATAGCGACGATTATTATTTTAAAAAATTTTTGTTAGGCTTAACATCGATGAAAATTCAACGCAAAGTAGGTTAATAGCGATATACTAATATACTAATTACATGGGATATAATAATATACTACACTAATAATGGATTTTTTCATACTTTTCGGTTATCCGACTTTTCAATTATCCGACCAACCCCAATCCCCAATTAGGGCGGATAATCGAGGTTCTACTGTATTTGTTTTTAATATTCCGAAAAAAATTGTTATTGATATTATTATATTCCAATATATATTTAATGTTTAATAAACATAGTCTCGTCCCAAAAATGGCTTTGCCATTTTACTTGTTTACAAATAAATTTTTATTATTCGTAGATTACTAGATTTTTTAAATACAAATCAGTAGTAAATTTAAAAATAAATAATTTTTTATATCCATGGATTACTAGAAGTCAGTTCAAAAACACTTCAAAGCCAGTTAAATTTAAAACTTAATGTATATTGAAAATAAACGTATGTACAGTTACAATTAGAGTTCACATATAAGAATTACAAACATTAGATATTAACAAAGTTCGAGGTAATCATCCACTGCAACAGGTCCGTCGAAAAGCACCTTGCGACGCACAAATTCAAAGTCCACGACAACACAACAAGACGAGGCAATCTTCTAAAACAGCTTAGGCGAGCTAAGGTCAGCGTGAGTTCACTTCCAATGTCCGAAGCCGAACTGAACTTCCCGCCAGAACTTCAATGCTTTTATAGGATTGAAACAGCATTGGATTCCACCAATCAGCATTTACCAGCTCTATAAGACGTCCGCCGATGGTCTGATGTCTTTTAACCAATGAGCGGTCGAGTTTTCAAAATAGTCTGATCGCCGTTTCTATGGCGACAACGGTCGTTCATAAAAACGCGGGAAAACTGAGTGCCAGACGATTTTTATATCCCGACACTAGATCTTTCGTTTTTAACACTTTTACTTATTGAAACAAAATAATTCTTGTACCAATAAATTTCAATTTTCATAATACAATCTGAACATCGGTAACCTTTTTAAAATACAGCCAGGCAGTTGTAATTCTATATTAGTTAATTTTTAATGTTATTTCCCTATGTCTCACCTTTTTTGGACCATCGGTATAGTGCCTACCAGAGTAAAAAACGTGCACGTAGAACGCACACTATAGGGTGAAGAGGTAGCGAAAATATTTAGACGGGAACCTCAAAATTAAATTGCGCCTCGGGCCTCTCAAGTGCTAAATCGGCCACTGATAAAATGTATAAAAGTTTTGAGGGTGGTTGAGTTTTGTTGGAATCCGAAAAGGGGAGAAGATTATGAAACTTGGACAAACTGGGACAATGAAGAAGTGAGAGTAAAAATTTCAAGAAAATGCGGACACAATTTATGAACTTCTCCTTGTTACAAAATACTTTTAGTTTTTTGGTAAAAAGAATTTTGTACTGTTATCTTCTCAGATAACAGACCTAAGTTTTTGTTCCTAAATTATTTCTGCAACACATGCAAATGGCTTTTCTTAGATTCTCTTCTCTTACAAGAGAAGAGAATCTAAGAAAAGCCATTTGCATGTGTCTTGTAAGAGAAGAGAATCTCAGAAAAGCCATTTTCACAGATTTTAGAGCAATTTTGCGTAAAGAATTTTCTAAATGACTTGTAACTTCTTAAATCCAGGAATCTTCTGAAGAATTTTGCGTTAACTTTACCTACATTCTTATCCCTACTTTCTATCTGGTACATTCCTAACAGGTTAATTTTTGAATATCAATCACAACCTCGGAAATTACTTCCAGTGACTCTAAGCTCTACCCCAGTGATTCCCCAACTTTTTCGAGTCACCGCTCCCTAACCATACTCCAACGCCCCCTAAATCCATTTTTTCTTGTTGGGAAAGGCTTGGAATTATTCTTAAAAAATTTTTCTATGAATTTCACACTTTATGTCATTACCGTACCTTCGTTCTCCACATCTGGAAACCATTAAATGTAATGTTTCTTCTTACCCATTTTAACAGAGGAAAAGGAAAAGTTGTCAGTGACCCCAACCTTTGCTTATGGTCACTGTTCAAAACCCTGATATACAAATAGGCCTATACAGAATAGCGCATTCCTTCGTGCCTCCTTGCTACTCTTGCCATGTTCATGCCAGCAGGCTCAATTTCGTTCGTTGTGCTCTGTATATTTCAATGTTTTAGATGAAAAAAGAGCCCTGATATTGTTATAGAATGCTTCAATTTATCTAAACTTTTTCAAGGACCCAAAATTTGGAAAAAAGAAAGATGTGGTTACAAAATATAGGAAGAAAAAGTACTCTATCGGATCAAACTTATGTTTATCAAGTTAATAAATGATGTTCGAAGATTACATTATTGTTGTCACACGTGATGAAGACATAGCTTATAATTTATTTGGTATCTAATGAACAGACACACGAAGGAGTGATTACTGCTGGCTACTGGAGCGAGATCAGCTTGTTTTGTTTGACAACTCATTTCATATTATATGGAATTAGTTGAATTCATTTTTACAATTTAACCTACTCATCTTTATTTTTTCTCGTCATTATTAATGTTTAGTGTATTAAAAAGAATGATTAGTCATCGTAAAGGAGAGTTTCGTGTCTGGTCATCAGATAACCGAATCCCAAATTTTTTTCAAGTGAATTAAAGAAAATTTTTAAATCACTTTTAAACCGGTTAAAACAATAAATGAACAGCGTTTTAGCGCTATATACAGTATATTGAAATTGCTTAAATATGGAGATCCTTGTTTTGAATGATGTATTTGGTATTTAGTGACTCTGACCACGTACTCCACCTAGTTGCGATTGATTGAGATGGGAAGGAAATTCAAAAGTTTCTGGCAAAGTTTTATTCGTTAAGAAGCTGTTACAAAGAGTTTTTTTAACCGATGCTAACTTGTCCACAATTCTGAATGTGGATAGTATTTTTTTAGATAGACTGTATAAGTCGTGAGCTAAAGCACGTAAAATGAACATATTGGAATGATAAAAAATTCCTGGAAATTTTTAATTAGAAAAATAATCAAATCAATCAATAAATGTAATAAGGAATAAGGGCTTAAAATAAATATTGAAACTCTCGTATTTATTAGAATGTAGTTATACAGAGTGATCATAATGAAAGAGTTGGTGAAGAGAAAATACTCTGTAGATAGTATTACAGTAGAGCATCGATTATCCAACTGAATTGGGGACTCAGATTGGTCGGATAACTGAAAAAATCGGATAACTGAAAAGAAGGGAAAAGATACATTATTAGTAGAGTATATTAGGATATTAGTATATCCCATGTAATTAGTTTATTAGTATATCGCTATTAACCAACTTCGCGTTGAATTTTGCTCGATGTTTAGCCTAACAAATTTTTTTTAAAATAATAATCGTCGCTATTGTATCGTTAAAAATTATTTTTAAATTGTTTTATTACTCACGAAACAAACAACCACTCATAATTAGAAAATTAAATCTCGTTTAAATACTGCCCTCCCTTCAATGGTCGAGCCGTTGATGCCAGCTAAAACACGCAAAAATTTAACAAAAATAATATTAAAGTAGCCAAGACATAGCCAAATATTGTAATGCCACATCACTAGCGGACATTTGAAATTTGCCGACTAGAACGGTCGGTTAACCGATGTGACGGTTAATCGGGGGGTCGGATAATCGATGCTCTACTGTATTCAACAACCTCAAACGTCTTCCGTTTTTAAATGTTCTTTCTTTCACAGCCGAACTTCTCTACAAACGTACAGTACAGTACAGTACACATTGCTCACATTAAGGTGACAACAGCGCCAAATTTTTTTCTAGCGGCTGAATTTTAATGTAATTTTTTCGAAAATTTAAAGTGCATGCTAAGGAGTGTGTGTGTAACAAATTTGGTTGAGATTTACCCAATATTTTTTACATTCCCGGCTGTTATATATAACAGAGGGAAAGTATGGCGATCGATCAAAAATGACCCCTCCCCATGACTTTTACATTTTTGGACTCGGAATCTTGAAACGTCGAGAAATGCAAAAACCCTTCGGGGATTTTTCTGTACGTATGGATGTTAGTGCGTGTCTGGGTGTGTGGCACGATTTTGTTCACCCACTTTGAAGCTTAATAACTCCTGTGCTTTTTGTCGACAATTTTTGAAATTTTGCAGGGAGGATTGTTTATTGAGGATTAATGCTATTTAATTTTGCTGGGGTTTTTTTTTTGTTTTGTTTTAACTCTTTCCTCCCAGTGGGCGCTAAGAGGGTTTTCTCTCTTCAGGTTATTTCGTAAGTAATTAATAGCATTGCAATTGTACAAATCCCCAAGCCTCCCCCTGGTTTGGATGCCATTATAAGACCGTTGTTCTGCATCCTCCCACTTCTTCAAAGGATCTTTAATAACAGATATCGGCATTAATTCTCTTTTTCAGAAGAAAACATATCTCGCTGAGTTTCTTGGTGCTCTTCATTCAAGAGTTCTTGGCGTTCTTCTGTCGTCAGACCTGTTTCAGGTTCCATTATGAACTCTTCGATGTTCTTTATTTCTCAGATGTAATTTTTGTTACTCCTTAAGCTGCTTGAGTCTTCTTGATTATACTGTATCTTTCATAGATAAGATTGAACTGCGGCCTACTGTACACCTGTTCAAGCCATACTGCCCAACAACATAAGACATCTTCTGCCCACCTTTTGCTATTATACTCTCACCTTTCAAAAATAAAAACTGATGCAAAACTTAATGAGTGCCCGCCCGACAGTCTCACAAATACTATAAAATAATTGTTTTTGTCAGAAAAATAAAAGGCTGGAATTTCAAGGGAGAATTTCAAAGTTCGGAAGAATACTATCCGATCGGTATATACCGGCTTGAACGTCGATGTCGACGTCTCCCGCACGACAAAGGAAGACCAATCGGTATTCATTATTTTACGTCGCTTCTTGTTTGTTCTGTAGGGTGTTCGTTATTCGATCTGTTCGTTAATCGATCACCCACTGTACGTGATAAATTTAGAAAAAATTTTATAAATTTTTCCGAGCTTCATAAAAAAAATTTCTAGTTTGTCTAAAAATATTCAGTGAATATCTTATAAAATCAAATATTGAATTATTATTTCTAGAGCATTATTGTTTATTCCTTCAATCGTTTTTTTACTATGCACATGACGGCTTTAAAAAATTACAAAGACCCATAAGAAAAACTAAAATAAGCCCATTAGTGGCCGAATGGATAAAACTTACTGAATACAGGTCGGTTAATTGGTTGTAGGCCAACGGGCTGGCCACGTGGATTTCCCGGGTTTCCTTTGCGTTAATAAAAGCTAATATGAACCAGTTTCTCATAGAAAGTCCTCCTGGAAGGTATCCCCTCGGCAGATCGCTTATGTGTCGCGTTGCGAAAAAACGAAGCCTGATAAGCAATCTTTTTTAAATGAAATTTTATTATGATTTTTATATTATTACTCAAACATTTAGACATACAAAATTCGGAAAATCTGTCATATAATTAGTCTGTTTTAAATTAGAAAAACAATGTAACAAATGAATATAATCTATTACGAACATTATCAAAACTCTCGTTTTCAAAGTGGTAATAATTAGGCGATCTCATTATAGTTACTTTATTATCTTGATTCATTTTGGGGATAAAATATGCTCTAATTATATATCGGCACTTTCCTTCAAAAACTATCGTATAAGAAGGTATAGTTATTTCTCCTGTAGCAGAGCAAGTTGCCTTCGTAGAGTTCAAATTAGTCACCAAGTGATCTTTTACGCGGAAAATTTTTACGTTGACAGCAAGTGGAAATGGATTAGAATGACATATAGGAAGATGTAATTCAAGGAGATAGCATTTAGAAAAAACTGTCAATTCGCAAAAAAAATCATCTTTTGGTGTTAATGACCTTTTTTCAGTTTTGAAACATCGAAGTTTATGATATTCAAACAAACAAAAGTATTCGTCAATGTTTCTCTTCTTGGTATTATTACTGATATTGCAAGATACAGATACGATGCCAACCTTGCTGAAATAATTCAGGATTTCTGTTATTTCAGATTCATTCAAGATACCTTTTTTGAAAACTACTTCCAACTCGTCACGTGTCATAACCAAAAATCTAATATAACACAGAAAAGGCTCCATTTCATTTCTAATACGAAAGATTTCGGGAAGAAAGCCATTATTCAAAACTCTTAATTTAGCCCATCTATACAGCCCGATAAATAATGATGATTCAGATAAATTAGTGTAAATCGGGCAGGTAACAAATCTTTCAACTGTCTTCTTTCCAGAATGGATAAATTCTTCTCCTTTGATGTGATCATCAGTAAATTCTCGAAACAGTTTCCAACAGCAATATTGTAATTCCAGATCTTTGAATTTTATAGCGTATTTATAAGCTTTTGAAGCAAATTCTATATTTATTAGCTTCGGAAATATTTTAAATTTGTCCATTAATTTTTGAATTTGGTATTTTTTGACCATCTTATAAAGATCTAATAATTCGCATAAGGATCGATCTCTCTCATCATCTCTTCCGATATATCTGTGAAAAGCAGAATATTTATACAATTACAAAATAAATTTTTAAATGCTTAGGATCAATATTAGAGATTGGAAGAGGTTTAGACACACAATAAATATAAAAATGTGCAGAAGTGACAGAATGTAAGTGGAATGCCTTGTGATAAAATAGTACCAATTAGATTAAAAGGAAAGTCAAAAATAAAAAAAAATTGTTGTTAGGATTGTAATGTTGTAGGAATCTAAATGAAGAAATTTCAGGTAAAAAAACACGTAGGTAGCAGAAATGTTCAGGTTCAGGAGCGTCCTAAAAATTTTTCAGGATGAGACAAAGCTTGGAGACAATTAAAACCAATAAATATTTATTTAATTATTAAAAATTTTGTTGTAGTATATTATAGATTGATATTCATGATTGTGGATATAAAGTCTCGATCAGTTAAGATAATTTGTGAAAATTTTTTCTCGATTCCAGGGGAGGCAAGTGCCGCGTTTGTCCCCCTCTGAGGACGCCCTTGCTCAGGTTTGTGTTTGGTATTACATTATTATTAAGAAAGATCATATAACGGAGAATTTAGGAGTAAAGGACATTACAGAAAGGCTTATGGTAAATAGCTTTAGATAGCTTGAGCCTGTTAAATGATGAATTGGTTAATCAAATTAATAGCTTAGGAACTAAGAGAAGTAGACCAAATAATACTGTAAATTCATAGTTAGGAAAGATTTAAAGGAGATCTAGTTAAATGAAGAGAGAGCTCAAAATAGAATAGTTTCGGAGGACCAGCACATAAAAATCCGCCTCTCCGAGATGGAAAACTGGATGGACTAATTATATTTTAAGACTAATGTTTTCTAATTTGAATTAAAAACTTAATATTGTAACGACACAAAAACAAGTTAATAATAAAACTTTAAAAAATTATTAAATTCGGCTTTTAAACAAAACATTCTTGATTTGTAAACGAAGAGCTAAACTTCTACTTGAATTTTCATTATCAGGGAATGCAAATTTAGAATTTTCAGAATAAAAACAGCCAAACTCGGTAATGAAACAGAAAATAAAGTTTAAAATATTTCCTAGTTAATTATATTTATACAAAATGATAAATAGTAGTATGTATGCATCTCTTAATAGCAGCTTTCATTTCCAATTAATAAAAGTAAAAATTTGTTAAATAAAATTAAATACACTGCTGGCCATTAAAATTGCAACACCAGGAAGGAATGGTCGTATGAACGTCAAAATCATATGAAAGGAAGAGGAGGTTGGGATATGCAAATGATTAGTATTTCAGTGCATTTAGACAATGCAGGAGGAACAAATGACATCTGAAGCACTGCATAAAAGAAAAGTTGTGCAGTGGATTTCTCATTCGGAAATCACTTTGTAAGGTCGCGGTTTCATCAGAATATCGTGTTATGCCTCAAATAAGAAGAAATGCTTACCAACAAGTGTTGGAATTCGATAGAGGCAGGATCATTGCCTATCGAGAATGTGGATTATCGTTCCGTGATATTGCCACTCGCACTGGTCGAAATCCAACCGTCATGTGAATATGGAATCGATGGGTTGCTGAGGGTCTTACTGAACAGCATGCAGGATCTCAACACCCACCCATGACTAATGCCCGAGAGGACACACACATTGTGAGATCGGCCGTGCAAAACCGTACAACCACATCACGGACCATTAGTCAGGAAATTAGCTTGTTTGCAGCACGTCCAGTATCTGCTCGTACGGTGCGACGACGTTTGCAGCAGCGTGGACTGTCAGCATGGTGACCATTACTTCGGCTTCCCTTGACAATGCAGCATAGAGAGAGATGGCAACTCTGGTGCACCCAACGACAAAGCTAGATACAAGAGTGGGACAATGTCGTCTTTACAGACGAGTCCCGGTTCTGCGTGCAGCATTCTGATGGCCGTATACATGTTTGAAGGCTCCGATCAGACCTGATGTGCTGCTCGGAGACTTTGATATTGGCTTAGGGGCCCTGCACCTGGTGTGATGATATGGTCAGCCATTGGGTACACGACACGCAAATCTCTAGTTTGGATTGATGGTAATTTGAATGAAGATCGGTATATTTCTGACATCTTACATCCAATGGTTGTGACCTATCTTCGAGGCCTGCAAAATGCCATCTTCCAACAAGATAATGCAAGACCTCATGTTGCACGTCATGTTCTGACCTTCCTTGATACAGAGGATATTCAATTGTTGCCCTGGCCTGCATGGTCTCCAGATCTCTCACCAATTGAAAACATCTGGTCATGGGTTGCTGAGAGACTGGCCCGCCACCCCTCTCCTGCTAATACAGTTGATGAAATATGGCATAGACTTGAAGCAGCATGGAATGACTTGCCCGTTTCTGTCATCCAAGCCCAGTTCGACTCCATGCTTAAAGGGATAAAGGCCGTTTTAGCCCCCGGGGTGGCAATTGTATCCACTAATTTCGCGCCCCTGTAAATCTCCCAAACTGCTTACAAATTTAATCATTTTGTCTTTATGCCATACTGTTTATGTACAATAAATATCTTTTTTTTTTATTTGCTTTCCTTCTTGCTGTTGCAATTTTAATGGCTAGCAGTGTAAAAAAAGTGAACAAAATTAACTGTTATTAAAAGAAACATTTACACTAATCAACAAACAACCAGTAAAAACCAACATACTTAGCCAAACAAAAATTCTATACATCAATAGAAAATATGTCTATTTGCTGACATCTTTCTTACTACTTTAAAAAAAAATGGATTTGTAGAAAAAGAATTAAAAAAAATTTGTCTTCCTTTTTATAAATCTTAATATTTTTACCTTCTTAATACGTATTATAAAGAATTTTAGCAAACGTTTACATGACCAATTTTCTAATTTTCTTCAATTTTATACACGTATCCAAGACATTTAATATCAATTAATTGAGAAATTAAAATTTTACCCGAGAAAGTTTAAGAAAGATTCATAACTTTCCGTCACTCTCATTCTAAATATTCTTTTGTTTTCTCTTTCTTCCAACATAGCACTAAATATTTCACTTTTTCCGCAAATTTCAGATTTGGAAATTTCTATTTCTTCTCCATCACTGGTTACGATCTTTATAATTGGATTCTCACTAAATAAAAATAAACTAATGTAACTAAGAAAGCATAAAAAGGATTTAACAAAAATTTTAAGGAATGTAATAAAAAGCTTAATACTTCCTACTTCAAATTTTAGAGTATTATTAATTACAAAATTAAATTTTTAATAATAAAATTTGGAAAAATTAAGAATTACAATGTGTCAAAAACCATTTGTCTCTTCTTTCTTTTTTCAAATTTAAACGTTTATTCGTAAACATTAATGATAAATTAATAAAATTATTTCGTAACTAAAAAATAAAATACTTACAGTACATCCATTCCTATTAAATCAAGGATAGATAATAGAAAATATCAATTTGTCTCTTCAAATTTGCTGACGTAAATTTACAAATAATAATAAAAATTGTTAAATCACGATATTTTTGTTTTAAGCCTACTAATCCAGAGTTTAGACATATTTGCATAAAATATCGAAGTAAAATGTAATAAAATCATCTATAATTTTTTATATTTAAAAAAATTATTGATTATTATTTCACTTTATTATTTTTGTATATTTTTCTATGATGGTAACCACTCGTTCTTCAAGTAAAATGACAAGTTTTTAAATAAATTATCTCTAAAATTTAAATATCTTTTTAAATTATTTAAATTATTTTTTTCATATTTAAATTCTCATCATATTGTTGATATAATATATAAAGGCCATAGAATCTCTATGCAGAAAGTTGCGCCATTGGGTCTAAGATACACATATCCAAGATGAAAAATGTCCCTATTTTTTACTTAAAAAAATGTCCTCTTTCTACAAAACATTCAAAAATTACTGTTAAAATTAACTCTGAAAAATACAGTAATTAAAAAATGGTTCCTCCGTAGAGACACGTGGGCAATTCCATTGTGAAGCGAGAACCCACGACCAGCCTTGCGATTTTATTTACTCGGACACTGGTAAGATAGCATTTTAGCGAATTTGTTTTACATAAGTTATAAGATTGAAACGAGGCCTCGATTAAACTAATCAGTACATTGGGACTATATGATCGGCAATAATTTCCCCCATTAAGGGTTTATTTTTTAACTCTTTCCGCCCTGTGGGTATTAATAGGGCCTTTTTCGTAAGCCCATTATTGGTTTGGCCACCCCGTAATGAGGCGACCGGGTGGTGAGGGACGGATCCAACATATCCGGACAGATCACCCCGAAAAATTATTGAGATTTTTCGATCTCATCTCCCAGAGTTGTGGGCTGCCACCTTTACCGCTCCGCCATCCGGCCTTCTCCCATTGGGTAAGCATGACCTTCAGTGAAAGCGGCTGGTTTAAATGAGAGTTGATGACAACAAAAATTAAGTCTAGATCTAAATCGTAAATGAGAATGAATACAAGTAAAACATAAAATACAAAATTAAATACTGTATTTTCATCTTTCTGCAGTGGAAAAGTCTTCAAAGTTTTAAAAGTATGAAAATTCAATGAAACTGAACAAGTTAGGATACTTTATTTTTTCAAATTCGTATAAGAAGTTCAATTTCTAATAATACAAGATCATAATTAAAGTATGCCTATTCAACACTGTATATATATATATATATATATATATTTTAACTCTTTCCACCCTGTGGGCACTAAGAGGACCTCTTTTTGCAAGCCCATTATGGGTTCGGCCAGGCCCACAATGGAGCTGCCGGGTGGTGAGGGTCGGGGCCCGACATATCCGAACGGACAACTCCCGAAAAATTCCTGGGGATTTTTCGACCCGTTCGGATTCGGGCCCGGGTCCCCCAGAGCGGTAGGCTGCCACCTTGACCGCTCGGCCATCCGGCCGCTTGTAGAGATATATTGTGGTGTGACGGATTAATGAGAACCACATTATATAAACAGGACTATCACGTATTTCAAATATACAATAATGGTATCTATTTATTTCCAGTCAACTTAAATTACAGATCTCGAAACCGTCCGTAATATTACACATTACCTTTTTAAAATACAGAATTTTCACCGTTTATTTCTCCTCGTTAACAATGCTCGTAGATCTAATTACACGTGTGAGTTCCGAAACTGGCCAGTTCACAATCCGTTTGGATCGTCTTATATTGCTAACTAGCAGATGAGCTCGGCATTGCTCGGGAAAAAAGTATTGATAGCGAAGATTAAGATTATTAGATTATAGCCGATCTTACCCGTTTTATCGAGTGCAAGAATGTCTCTTCTCTTCTGAGATTAATTAGAAAATTTTTAGATATCCGCTTACCACACCGGGATAACGATAATTAAGACTCACTGCAACCACTAACCAGTGCATGGTACCACTAACTTGTAAGTGATGAATAAACGTTTTTGTAACTCTTTCTGGGTTCTTCTTCAGGTTTACTAAATTCAAAAAATAAGCTGGATCTTCCAGAATCATTCATAAATATAAATTCAAACATAAAATCGAACATTTAAGACGAAAAGTTCGAATAAAGCAAACTTATGCGTATGCACTCTTCATGTCAACTTTATATATGAAATGCTCGTATACACGCGCGCCACCTATCGTAGCATAAATGTACTATGCCAGAAACCTTCGCGGGATTGTATTAAACAACTTTCCAAAGTTTCATGGCAATCGGATAAATGGTGTAGTAATGCATGAAGGACAGACAGACATACATTCATTTTTATATATATAGATTAGAATTAACTTAAATTAAACTAAAACTAATGTTACTTAGGTTAGAGAAAGATAGGAAGATTGTTAGAAGGGAATCCCTTTTCTTTGTCTAGCGAATTGGGCAATTTGCGATGTCTATCACAGTTAATTGAGAGAATACAACCTGACCACGTGGACACCTTTCGACAAAATATCCATATACGAATCCTCCTTTATATCTCGATAGTACTAATTCTTTAATACAACTTCTCTGAATCTCTGTTGACTGAGTTTTTCTCGGGTTCCTCCCTCGTCGTCGCCCCGCGTCTCACTCTTTACAGCGTTGCCAGATCTGAAGGTTAAAAAGTAGCGTGGTTGTGCTCCAAAAGTAGCGGATTCGAACTGTTTGTAGTCCAAACAATAAAAATGAATTATTTTACAACTATGCACTTTTACTAATGAAATAAGTTTGTAATATATATATATACATTCGGTGTATCTGCATCAATTTTCTCTAAATCAAAGCGAGTCATTCGCAGGCGAGGCGATTTATTTTTTGAACGTAGAAACTTAGCGACTGCGGCTTTTGTTTTCAGTTTTAAGGTCCCCTGTGTTTCCACTGTATCAAGAACTGTTGTATCAAAATTTAATAACTTTTGGATCACTTATTGAGAAAGAAAATTGGTGGTTCCTGCAGGATAATGCTGGTAGTAGACAATCCACAATTTCACAAGTAAGGTCGCCTCCGTGCTTGTGGATTGTCTACTGGAGCAAACGACGGATGGAAAACAGAAGCAAAGTATCTTTATCTTTGTTAAACGTTGCAACTTTATTTATACAATTAAATGTAATGAAATTAAGTAAAACTTTATTAGTTTTGTATAATACAATAAATGTTTTGCGATTTTATATATGAAAATAAAAAAGTAGCGTATTAAGATTTGTAGCCTAAAGATAATTATCACTAGCCCAAAAATAGCGTGGCACTGCAACAATATAAGTTACTCGATTGTTTAAGTTATGGCAACGCAACACTTGGGCGATCTGCCTAAGGGGATGCCGAAACTGGCCCCTATTCAGGCGTTACAGACGTGGAGAAAACCCGGAAAACTGTATGTCCTGGCGAGGCGCGAACCCACAACCGGACTTCTAGTGTTCAGGGAACTTCTTGGCCACTGGTGGGCCGTAAGTTACTTGAACAGTGTTATAAATGTTTAATGTGGCCTCCATTGTTGTCGACAGTTTTCCATTTTCATAACAGCATTTTTATCACAGAACGCAAGAAGTCTATTGGAATTGCTAGAACATAATGTCTACTGCTGTCCTTCAGTGTGAAATACTGGTATTTAGCCTTCAGTTTATGACGTTTTTCACAATACACCTGGACTTCTGGTTATGAAACTTTTTGAACAACCCCCGTGAAAGATGTCACATTCTTTAAGCTGAATGTGTCGTAATGTTCACAGATTAACCATCCGGATGAGTAAGACGATTAAACCACTGACCTGTCGTTCTGGGCAACCCGGGATTGAATCCAAGTGAAAGAAGAACCTCAGAAATTTTTCAAAAGGTGGTCTGTCCCGGATAGATCGGGCTCATTTCTTATCATGTAGCTGCCCTCGTTATGTACCTGGAAAGAGGCCTCTTCTGCCCACAAAGCAGAGAGTCAAAAATTAAAAAGTACAAATTTAATACTAGTTTCGAAGCATTTTGGGGTTTTTAAATAAATGTTTTCTCCTATATAAATACTGTACTGTATCTCTGCTACAAAATGCCCTCTGTTAAGAAAAATAAAATAGCAAGTAGTTGTATTCTGCTTAAAATTACTCATTGCTTTTGTTAGTCTGTTTCCCTAAATCTTACTTCTCCTGCATATGATGAATTGAAGACATCATCAATGGTTCCGAAATTCACAGAACATATTTGGATTGTATATACTTTTGGTTGGACGTGAAAAATGATACTGATGCTGCAGACAATGGGAGACATGGAAACTATATATTTGCATTAAACTTGTCCACATTGCCATTTTCTTCTATGAACCTGGTTAAAAGCAAATTACGTAATAGATTAATATGTAACACTATTGATGCTGTTCTTTGCATTCGATATGGCTTAAAATTTCTAGATATCTGTAGGCCAACAGAATTTCAGCCAACAAAGGACGATTGCAGAACTTAATTCAACTTATGATAGTAGTGATAACAGTATCTGACAACAGTAGCGGATCTAGAAGCTCCCAAAGGGGAATAACTAAAAAATTAAAACTACTTGAGCATTTTATAAAAAGTACTAACTAATTATTCAAAAATTTTAAATATTTGAATAATTGATAAATAGCTTTTATTAACATATGCACAGCGATTGTATTGCGGACGGTCAGATAAACCAAATTCGTCATCATAAATGTTCTTAAAAACGTTTTGAAATTCGAACAAATAAAATTTAATATTTTTGTGTCGATGGGGGCTTAAGTCCCTATTGCCCTTCCCTTGAATCCGCCACTATCTGACAATAGTGTTTAAAAATGTCTCTGAGATGTTAGATAAATTTTAGTATTAAACATTTCTTGTATATGAATTATACAAGATTCAACCTTATTCTCTCAATACATCATAGCCAAGAGCATCATTATAAAGAGGTATACCACTTCTCCAAAAGTTATATTTAACTTTTCGAGAAAATATGATTTCACTCAAAAAATATGTCTCACAGTCAGGAAGTGTCTAAACAATACAACCATAAACCATTAAAATCGGAAATGTCAGTCGGAAATGTAGTTGTTTTAAAGATAAAAGATGTCTACTTTTTTCGAATAATCCTAAGGTATTAGGTATAGTACAGTCCGTTTTCTGTCCGAACACGAACTAAAAATTGAATCGAAACGCTAACAAGTCTAGAATATTGTTTCGGGATCATCTACAACGATTACTTGCCGTTACAACAGTGGTGTCGTCGTTGGCATAAAAAAGAATTTTAAAAAAATTGCTCACGCTCATTCTAGAGACCTTGGTTTAGGTTTAGTTTATTTGTATATGGCAACGCGACATGTGAGCAATCTGCCGAGGGAAATGTCTTCCGGTAGGACTTTATATGGAAAATTGGCCCTTATTTAGGTGTCAGAAACATGAAGAAAATCCGGAAAACTACACGTACCAACGACTAATCACCAGTGTTCAGTTGTTTTATCCACTCAGCCACCGGCGGGCATGACCTTGGACATTGTCACTTTGGTCCCACTGTATCTTGAAAATTAAATTACGGACTTCCAATTTTTATTACGTTTTTAATTTCCTCATCTGATATGTAAAATGAGAACGTTTAATCAAAATCGACGGATCAAATTTTGAGAACGAACTCAATTCTAAAGCCACATAGCAGAGAATTCGCTAACGCTCCGCCTCAATAAAATTATTTAGAGTTGGCCGCATTTATGAAATTATTGGTTTTATTGTATTAAAAAATTAAATAGTAATCTATCGAAATACGTAGGGTTGTAAAAACAGTGTGGAGTATAGTTAAACACTTGGTATCATTTCTTGCGAACGTATGAATAGATAATTGTTGGTCCAGTGGATTGGTTGCATGCTACTGGTAAACCATATAAGCAAACTGTAACTCGTGGCTGGAAATTAACATTGGAGTATAATCCACATACCTTTCAAACACAGATAACACGTAGGTTATCCGCTGAAATTACAGTATCTGAGCTGATCTAAAACTTCAGTATTATTGTAAGTACTGTACTAGTGACTCGACTACACTGATAATAATAATCGAAGGATAACATTAAGCAGGGATAAATAAATAAGATTACAATTAGTAAAAATTTTATTTTCTTGATCCTGACATTAAAGTAACATGTTAAAACAAAAGTTACATAACTCAAAAATTTCTTAATTATAATTATTATGAACTAATAGTAAGTATAAATTCAAAATTTTTAATAAATGCTCTGTTATATATTGTTTACTTAATTACCTAACAAAAATTAATAGACTAAAATGCATCTGTTTAAGGTTTTAATATATTATAGTTTCTGGTATTTTTTGTAATAAGTTAGATTAAGTAGCAAATTTCTGTTATTTATTTTATAAGATTTACAATATTTGAATTGACAGCTTCAGCTTATTAGATATATTACCACTTAAATAAACAGTATTATAAAAAAAGAATCCTAGTATTGAAACTTTTTATTCCTATTAATTTTTTACATACATAAGGATTTTTATTATGTTCAATTCAACTGTTGGGCAATAACAACTTTAATATAGAATTTACATGAAAATTTATAATACATTTAAATATAATAAAGCCCTGAGCAATTGAAAAAATGTAACATTACATTATATTACAAGAATATAGCCTTAAAAATTGTTTTCATCACATAATATCATATTAATACTGTAAGAATGATAAATATACAAAGTAGATCATAACAGAAAACCTCGAGAAATAAATATTAATTTCCTGAGGATAAATTAAGATATTCAGGTTTAAATATAAATCAAAATTAATTAGATCAAGCTAGAAATACTGATTGAGATCTAGCCCAAAAACTGATTATGAATCTAATGATTATTTTAACTAAAATCTTAAAATCTTTTACTATTGAAAAATATAGTAACACATTTTAATGTTTTTTTGATTGAAACTTAGAAAACTAAAAGTTCTTACTTATTCATCCTTATTGTTACAAGTTATTTATTTGTGACTATTACACAAATAATTATGTATTGAACTAAATAAACATTTATTCCTGAATATTTTTATTTGAAATAATTTGACACAGATAAACCAAATTCGTCATCATAAATGTTCTTAAAAACGTTTTGAAATTCGAACAAATAAAATTTAATATTTTTGTGTCGATGGGGGCTTAAGTCCCNATTATATTGATTTTTAAAAATATAAAATATGAAAATTATATCTTTCTTAAGTTAGGCTATAGAAATATTTTAAAAATATAATTTAGCAGACTTTCTAATAAAACAGTTGTACATGAAAACTGAGATAATAAAAATAACAATATAAAATTTTATATTCCCATTATCATCAGATAAAACCAAAATAAAAATTAGATATAAAGTAATATATTAATACAATATATGAAATCTTATATTAGATATAATGAATAAAAACAATTTATTTTTTTGAACTTAGATGTTTTCAAACTCAACAATATATATTTTTTATTTTAATTAAAAAATAAATAAATATCTTCATATTAGTTTATTCTTTGAAATATAGCTTATACAGCAGTATTATTTCTATTGCAAAAAAATTAGACAATTGTGATTTTTTTTATAGTTATTTACTATTATCATTAGTTTCTATTAATTAAGTTAGAGCTCTGAAGTACTACTTTAGTTCTTAGTAAAGCAATTTTTAATAAGAGTCTATTTTTCAATCCAAATCTTAATTGCATCACATTCAGTCACTACATTATTCAACTTCAGTATTTAATTTTATCAGTATATTTAATTCTAATATATATAACTAAGTTTAAAAACTAGATTAACAAGTTTAATTTTCCTTTAACTTTTTTATCTCAGATCAAAAACTCTAACCTACAATTATAAAATGTATCATGGTTAATCAAGTACATTAAACCAAGTTTATTTATCTTAACAGTGTTACTGAACTCATAACTGATTACAAAAATCAGTTAAGAAATACATATAGCTTTTATTCCTGTTAATAATAATCAATAAATTGACATATTAAAACTTCAGTGTTAAATTGAAACATGCTTTTTTTCAGTTTCCATTTAAAATATAAGCTAAATATACTTCCAAAGATATTTTAAGTCTACTGTTAAATCATTAAGCTACTTCCATTTATATTTTTAAATAAGAGGCGAATTGAAATTCATAATGTTGAGCAGATTCATTATAAGTTGAGCACGTGCTTGTTGACATCACAACTTTCTCTTTCACTAAGAAAGTAAACTTTGGAGATTTATAACTAAAATAATTGATATTCTTTTAGAGTTTGGTAGATTCTAAACATTTCATTAAGTCCTGTTTTTTGTAGATCGACAAAAGTTACTTGAACGTGTATTTTGGAAACGTAAACGATACCTTGAATGGAGCCAACGTCATTGGCACTAAATATAAATAGAACGGCACGAGACACTCAATTGCGATGAATTATATATCCGTATCGGACGAATTTCATCAATTAATTTATCCATTTAACCAGATATGAAAAAGTAAACGGATAAAGTAAACTATAAAAGATATTAAAGAAATTAACACGACGAAATTCCATATGACGTAATAATCTATTCTTCGCTTCATGTTTCACTGCGCAAACTCGCTGCCAGCTAAAAGATGGAAAACGAATTAGAAGAAGAAATCGTCGTATTGTCTCAATTAAAGACGATGTCGCGCTTTATTATTAATTTCCCATTAAATTGGACGTCTTTTGCGGTATTTTTTCGTAATCTTCTAAGGCCGGAAACGTTAATCGTCAGTCTAGCGGTCGTAGCCGTAGTTCTATTGTTGCAGTCGTGCGAAGTTTGGAATATCAATTTTTTGAATAAATTCCATTTGGCAGCGCAGCTAAATGCAGCTGGGAAGGGACGGTTTCATCTTTTTGTTAATTCGCCTCAAGGAAGCGATAATGCTACTTGGGAAGTGGATGGAGACGACGCTGCCGTCTATGCTATCCAAGGGAGGAGGGCGAAGATGGAGGATAGATACCAACTGGTCAGCGATCCCGAAAACGGCATCTCGCTCTACGGCATCTTCGACGGACACGGTGGAGAGGTGAGATCTATCCTTTCAAAATCCAACCCTTACTTCTAAAACATCATACTTTCAAAATCCACTAAAAAATTCAATCTAATATCAGTTTTAATACACACAGACTAACATACTGGCTGTATAAGTTTTAAAACATTTCTAGTGTAAATTATACAACTGGTTCAGTTGGAAGTAAGAGAGTGTGACTAATAACCGGAATGATTGAATCTCCAAATGCTTAATTATTTAATCTTTGTCTGTATCTATTGACATTTTGCATAAATAATCAAATTCAGTATAAAAGTAAAGAAAAATTAATTCCAAAATTTCTATGGTAAAAGTTTTTACATATTCGATTTATAAAAATAACGGGCAATTTTAAACGAATATTTTTAGCTGTGCAGTTTGTTACAAAAGTTGTAATTACAACACTTTATATAAAGCGAAATATTCTTACATAAACGGAGTTTAAATTTTGTTTGACTTCTTAAGAATTTTATTTTTAAACTATGTACTGTACAATGGTTTGAACAAACTTATTGTAGAACTGGATCTTGCTCCACTTTAATGTATTTTATTCCTTTTAATGTAGCATATCTATATTTAGATGTATATGAGTGGTTGGGGCCTTGCATCATTGCACAAAAACATTTGCTCTGAATAATAATTTACTAATTTTCAAAATACCATGAACTACAAAATAATTGATTGAACTATTAGTGCATTGTAATATTCTTACTTAATTTTAAAACTGTATATATTTTATTTGTGTTTCAGATTTTAATCTTTTTATACTGTTGCTATAATAGAATAATACAAAGTTCAAATATTATTTAGTGGTTGGAATCATTTTATCATAAAGTATATATTAACTTATAGAATTTGGAATTTGAATGCATAATTCAAATTTCAAGCTTTAATTGTGTGATTAAATTGCACAAAGCTTTGTTTGTTCATCTGTTCAAACACACAAGTTATATACAGAAAGATCTCAAAATCTTTAAACTTATTTTATTTTGGATCTCATTTAATTCAACAAGAAAAATATATAAATTTAAATCATTGATATGATGAAGCAATTAATTAAGATTAATTTTGTAATGTAGTGTGCATAAATCACAAAACTTAATAAAAGAACAAATGTAAAATATTGTTTTGAAGGCACGAATAGTAATTACTTTATACTAATAAAACAAGGCAATTTTATTAATGCATTTGCAATCTTGTTTTTAAGATTATATCTATAATTTTGTTCACTAGAAAGTAATTAAAATATAATAAAGATTTATGTTTTTAGAAATTAAATTTAATCATTTTGTATGCTTTCCAACATTATTTTGAGAAAGTCCTAAACGTTGCTCTAATACTTTGGAATGAGTTGAAATATCATATTATTGTGTCTCATTTTATGTGGCTTTAAATTTTGATTTTTTCATACTACTAAATGACGATAATTGCCATTTAACATTGCATTTTTATAAATTTCAATCTAATTACTACCTATATTTTGCAGTTTCCTAAGTAATATGCTATTATTGCATATAAATTGTTCATTATTGTTCATTTAAAGCATGACAGAAAAATAAAATTCTCTCTGAATCAGAATTAATATTAATTTCTGTAATAAAGCTCAAATATAATGTTTTGCAAATGTGTAAATGAGTTTTATGTATTGCTAATGCTTAAAAGTTAGACTCAGCATTATTCTACAAAATATACTGTTTGAAAGAGAATTTGTGATAAAAAAAAATTACATATTTTTTTATCACAAAATCTCTCATACATGACCAGATGTGCAGATGACATTGAACACAATATCCCATCTGAATATTCTCTATTTATAAATTCTCACATTGTATGATTACCACTTCTATGTCTATTCAGCTATTTCAATATCACTTCTGTATTGTCCACTGTTTTAATTCTTCTAAATATCTTTATTGTCTACCAATTCCCCTTTCAATAATTTTAAATCTTGGTTACAAATAAATTTATACACTATATTAATATACTCAGATATTTTAGTTTGAAGGTATGGCCATAATTTATTTAACTATTAATATTTTATCTGTACAATAAAATAATAATAATAATAATAATACATTATTTCACTTTAGATTTGAATAAAGGCAGTGTTTTTTTCTAATGTTTTCTGAAATTTTAAAGTATTTGCATGTGTGTAGAAATGTAATTTGTTTATTTTTCTTATAACCGAAACTTAACATCTATAACTACAAATGGCAGTTGTAGTTACATCTCATAACTACTATAAATTGTGGAGGTGGTGATATAATTTTTATAAAATGATTTAAAATAACTTACTGATAAACAAATACTTTAAGTATATTGACTTTTTGAGATTAATCATGTAATTTGGTAATAACTTTTTCCTTTTATTTTATCTTTAAAGTGTGTTTTCAGAATTATGATCTAAAATATAATAAAAAATTGCAAATAAAACAGTTAAAAAATAATCATTTATGAATGAAGAAACAGTGTGTGTTTATAAAATATATCATGAAACAAAGAGCTTATTTATATTTGGTCTTTTTAAATTATTTCTATGCTATTTTTAGCTATATTTAATGCAATTTAACTCTAAAAATTAACCTATTAAAATTTTCACTAATAAAGTTGATCTGTATTAGAATTTGATATAAATTTTACTGAATTTGATATGATTAACAACAGAGAGAACTAAAATTAAAATCTTTCATTTAATTTGATAAAATTATCCTTTGCAGTGTTGGCCAATTATTCAAATTAAACCCCAAAATTGAATTTGGTGATTGAGATAATAAAATTTTGCTTTAATTAATAAAAATAATATATTTTTGAGTAGATTTTATTTTTTTCCGTAAATAGTTTATGTTTTAATTTATAGTCCGCTGCAGAATTTGTAGAGAAAAATCTTTTCAAGACACTGATTAAGAAGCTTCAGACCGCAAAAGGTCATAACCACATCAATAGAAGAGCTTCAGTCAAAATAACGAAAACTCAAGACGAAAAACAAGAAAATGCCAACGGCCTAACTTTCCCGGCACTAACAAGCGAATTTTCTCGACTCCTTACGGAGGAAATCTTAACCATAGACGAACAACTTTTGAATAAAGCAAAAGCATCAAGAGATGTTGCTGGTAAAAATTTTATTATGTAGTAGTATTTCAGAATTTCCAACAAAATATATAATATTGAGTGAAAGTAATTTATTAATTATTTGAAACAATCACGAATTAATATTTACAATACAGAATTATATAATTAGATATCAGTATAATAAACAAGATTTTGCTAAACAAGTTTTATGAACTCTGAAGGTGAAGGACATTTAATGCAGACATGAATACCAACTGACCCAGATTTTCTGATCTCTGAAGGTGACCCAGATACCTTACAATCAGGCTGAACTTTTTCTTTTTAAACTTCATACTATACTCCACTTTCCTTTTTATAATCTTTAAATAAAACTTGTTTTCTTAAAAACATCATCTTTTTCCTTCTTTTTTGCATTTTCTACATCAAATCCCTTTTTTTTATTCAGTTTTAAGTAATTTGTCAAAAATATTATTTAGTTTATCTATCTTTTTTTTACATCTCCATCTCTTTTAATAACTTTTTGAATGAATTTCAATTAAAGTTGGCAATGATCTAGTAACTTACAAAATGTGTTTTATATGTATATTTATAATAGCACATCTATAGCATCATTAGTATTAAATTATTTTAAAATTTTTATTAATTATTAAGTCATTTGTTTTTATGGGAAATTTAAGAATCAGATTTTTACGATAAATATATAATCATCAAAATCGGTTCGACAAAATATTCACAGAATACAAAACATAAAAATATGCATATCTGCTTTTTATTATCATTCATATAAAATAGCTGTTAATTTTTTTAATATTGAATACAAAATGAAAAAATTTCAGAATTCTTTCCTGTTTTATCACCTTTTTGGAGAGAATCCAAAGGACTCGACTTCATTAATCATAGATATTTTGCAAGTCATGCAATTAGTTGTCAATACGATGCAATTTTATTATGACAATGTTAGGAAAAAAATCATTTGAACAAAATTTACTTTAATCTGTATGCATTAAATAGTTATTAGAAAATGAAAATGTATTTTAAGATATTAATCAGTCTATTTTCAGGTACTACTGCTCTAGTTGCTCTTGTATATAATAATCAATTGATTGTGGCAAATGTTGGTGATTCTCGTGGTGTAGTTTGTGACAGTAAAGGAACTGCTATACCACTTTCGTTTGATCACAAACCACAACAGGTAATTCAAATTATGAATTAATTAATTAATCAATGAATATGAAATAATACAGTTTCTTAAAAAAATATTTTAAGATATTCTTAAGTAATTTTTTTTTTTGTTTAGAAGAAATGCACTTTAAAATTTTAAGGGAAACCTGATATTTTTATAAATTTTGTTCATTGAATTACTTCATTTTTTTCAGTTGAAAGAGCATAGGCGCATTAAAGAAGCGGGAGGTTTTATCACATTTAACGGCGTGTGGAGAGTTGCTGGAATTTTAGCCACATCCCGAGCACTTGGAGACTTTCCTCTAAAGGATCGTAAACTTATCATTGCAGAACCAGATATATTAACCTTTAATTTGGATGACTTGAAACCAAAATTTATGATTTTGGCTACGGATGGGTTATGGGACACTTTTACAAATGAAGAAGCAGTAGCTCACATAAATGAAAATTTGAATGAAACTCATCTGGGTGCTAAAAGTCTAGTCTATCAAGCCTATCGGCGGGGATCAGTAGACAACATTACTGTCATGGTAGTGGATTTTCGGAGTTATCAGTCAAAGAGTTCAGAGAAGAGAGAAGAATAAATTGCAGTATATACATACACATAAATTTTACTTGCTATTTAGCAAAAAAATGTTTGGTTTTAGATTGTATGATTTCTGTATGAAAATATTTTGCATGTTATGTGTGAATAGAACTAGAAGTTATTGTAATTTATTTAAATATCCTTTTTAAGTTATTTGTCTAGAAAGCTATAAGTTTTAACTGTCTATATTGAATCTGTCATGTAAATAATTTGATACATTTTGTTTGATATTTGTTTTACATGTTTCTAATCTTAATCTTACAAATTAGATATTGAAACCATACGGTGGCAATGTGCTAGAATATTTATTACAATTCCATAATAGGTTTAGAACACTTTTAAGTCTTGTTTTTAAAGCTCTAAATTAGGTTTTAACTCTTCCGTGGCTGAGTGGGATATATTTTTATAATGTAGTAACTATGTATTTTTTTGCTAATATTTTTTACTTTGACAATCATTTGACCTTTACTCCAATTAATAATTTCAGAACAACAAATTTGTTTTACAGCAAAAATAACACTTAAATAATATAATAACCAAAATGTGGAAATAAATATAAAAATTATTGCATTATATACTTTATTATTTAGTGCATATTCTATTTTATTACATCATAGATGTTTGCTGAATAGTTAACTATTAAGACAAATATTTGAGTTTTTATGCCTTTTATTTGAGTTTTACTCTTTTGCAATTCTATATTCAATGTGAAAAAGATTTGGTAAAAGAACAATAAATTGAATAAATGAATTCATTTATTTCTACTAAAAAATATTTGGCATCTTTTTATACACTTTATAAAAAAGATGAAAAGTATTTATTTTTACTTGAATTGTCACCTTAACTGATTAATTATATTGATAAATAGCATTCTATAAATATTACACATGTAAGTTTTCCTTTCTTTATATTAATGAATTTTTCAGTTTCATTTAATATTTGCATGTCTTATCAAGTTTGTTCTGATTGCTAATTTTGTTTGAAGTATAATTTTATTCCACTCAGTCATTCAACAATGTTTATCACCACCAAGGAAGGGTAAATTTAACAATTATCTAGTACAAGTAACATTCAAATATAGAATTATATAAGGTGCTAAAATATCTGAAGTTTAGAATGTTGAGCATTGAATTAATGGATTAGGAGTCCAGATTGATATAGCAAGTGTATAGAAACAAACTGTTACCACATACTCTAAGTAATAACTAATGTGATATTGAGATGCCTTTTCTAGAGGCACAAGTTATGATAGTCAAAGGTTTAGCATTTTAACAAATTATGGACTTAAATTGCTTTCTTCATTCATAAAAAAAATTATATATTTTTAAAAGAAACTTTATTTTCATACTTTTGAATTATTAAAGTTGATATATGTTCTTTTGCTTAGAGGAATTTAATAAAATATTTGTTGTAAATATAACAATGCAATTTTGTCATAAACTAAAAAGAAAAAAAATTATGCAGTTTTGACTAAATTGCTTACGTTGAAAAAAAATATATATATATATATATTTTAGAGCTTTTACAGCTCTGACAATGCAAAAATTAATTTGTGGCATTTAATAATGATGATGTGCTGTTTTTCAGCAATTGCAACTTCCATTTGATATTGGAATGTACTGTACACTATCGAATGTGTTTGTCATATTTTTTATTTGTCTAAAATATTATATTCATTTTTCCTTATATATATTTTATTTTTTATTCTGTTAGCCTTGAACCTGAATGATTTAAATTTTAGAGTGTCATTTTGATAAAATGGTAGAATATAAAACTACACTTGTTTGCAACTGCACTATTTTTTAATGTTAGCAATGAGCATGATTCCTGTACATTGTTGTTTTTTATCATTAAATCTTTGTATATAGAAATTTTTATTAAAGAGCAAATGTTATCTTGTGTATTAAAATGTGTGTGTTTTTATTTTTATACAACTTTTACAATATAAGAGTTTTAAAACAAATTCAAATATATATATAGATACAGGCATGTACTGTACATGGTAATTTTAAAAATTTACATATAATATTTTATAAAATTTCAAATTCATCATCAGATGCTTCAAATGCTCTCTCTTCTACAAATGTAAATTCTGAAATTAAAAAAAAATTTGAGGTGTTGCTGTATAAACAAATAGCTACTTTTCTAAAATGAAAAACAATACAAACCTAGACTGCTATCTGCTTGTTTATCATCAGCTACTTGAAGAGGTGGCCAATGGAGCGGTCTTTCTTTGCTAAGTTCAAACAAAGGCTGAGTCTCTGCAGCAATTAAAAACTACAACAAAAAATTAAATTCTGATATACAGTGTATACATTCATTGATTTTTTTTTTATTCTGTAATGCTGTTTTTATATATCCATTTATATCTGTTTTATTTTTAAATAAATCAATAAAAATGATCAAGTAATGTTTGCTATTTACATACTGTATTTCTAATAAAATAGGATTTTGTGGAAAAAAATACTTAACTTGTTTTTTCCATCCTACCTTATGCACTTGAACACACCAGCTATCAAATTCTTCTTCAGTTTGAAAATAAAAACACTAGAAAATACATAATTTTATTTTTTAATGATGACAAAAATTAATACCTCCTTAAATTATAAAAATTATTTTATTTACATTTTAATATTACATTGAATAGTTAATTTTCTTTTTAATAGTTATATAAAAAATTATATAAATTGTATAAAAAGTTATATAATATTGAATAGTTATATTTTTTTTTACTCTCTGCTCTGTGACACTGAGGATACTTTTAATTAATTAAGAGGGGCAGCCTAATGAAGAGGGACAACCCTCTTCATTAGGCTGCTCCTCCTTAATTAATCAGACTACCTTAGCCCTGAAAAATTCCTGAAGTTTTTCAATCCATCTGGTTTCATTGTCTGGTCCCCAATAGTAGTACATGGTTCCCTGATAGCTTAACAATTTGGCCATCCAATTGTCATACTTTTATTATCCAGAAAAATTAAAAGTTTAAGCAATTAGGAAATTGTCATATTTACCACTGTACATACACAAAAATGCTGGTTATTCAAAAATTCTTATTTTAATTTCATTATGTATAATCTTTCTTTAATAATTTTTCTTATAGTTGCATATTTTAAAGTAATAAATCATCAACTATTGATGTTAGAAATTCAGTTCTTCATTAGAAGCATTTTAAAAACACCAGAGTATTTTTTAAAATTTTATTTAAAAGAATTTCAATAATAGAAAAAGCAAATATGAACAAAAAACAGTTAATGTAAAATGTATGCAGCTAACGTTTTATCATCATTGCAATAAATTAGAATCAAGACAATCTGATTTAATTTCATAATTGTTTCCAAAAACTCATAAATTCAGCTTCTAGTTGTCCAACCCATGGCACCCTAAATTTTTTAGGTACATTTTCATTTATTTTAGTAAAATATGTTGTAGAAATTATTCTTGTTTCACTAGATGCACTTTTATGTCATAATGACGTAATTGCTACTAGAAAATTGTTTTATCTAGAAAACTGTTATGCATGTGGCGTAGTACATACTGTTGCAAACAATTCTTTTCGTGCATGAAAAACATCAAAACTGCTGAAAGAAATAGGTTGAGTGATTTCCATTTAACTAACATTCTTACAATTATGACTAGTATCATAAAAGCAGATGTTGACATTATTATAAAAGGAAGGCAATGTCAAAAATCTCATTGAATTTATTTTTATTTTGTGTGAGTATAATTTCTTTTTTTACTGTCAATAAATAATACAGTATTTTTTTGTAATTACTCTATATATATATATATATATATATTTGTTATTAAAATTTGATAATCACATTTTGAACTTTTTAAAAATATATATTTATATAAAGTACTTTGTGGCCTACTGAATATATGTAAATTTCTAATTTGGCCCATTAGGAAAAAAGGATGGACAACTCTGATCTATAGATCTAATTCCAAATATATACAACTATTCTCACTCGAATAATGCACATAATTTACTGTATTCAGCATTCTAATTCATTATAATACATTTATATCTTGAATATTGTTCAAATTCAAATGGCTTTGAAGAAGACTTGTGTCTTCTCTGTCATCAAAATTCTAACGAATGGATATAAATTTTTTTTTATTAACATTAACATGTAATTCATTGTATCATGTAAGATTAAAAATATTTCAATACGATAAAGTTGAAATTCTACTTTTTAAGTTCATGTTTAAATATGTTGTATATCTTATATTAAAAAAAATAAAAGCTTATCAATTATAAATAGCTCTATAATTAAGCATTGTATAAGTTAATCAATACAATGGGTGATTGGTTAACAAACATAATCCATTCCAAGACGTTGTTCACTATCCAAATTGTTCGTTAACTGATCATCGATTTACCATAGGTTTTTATGGCAATTTGATTAATTCGTTCTGGAAACTCCAAAAAATAAAAAATATATACTTTCTTACTATGTTTATTTATATGTAATAATAAAAATACNGATCATCGATTTACCATAGGTTTTTATGGCAATTTGATTAATTCGTTCTGGAAACTCCAAAAAATAAAAAATATATACTTTCTTACTATGTTTATTTATATGTAATAATAAAAATACATATATACACAGTCTTGCATTTTTATTAGTCATGTTTATTTCCATTTGTGGGGGTTAAAGAATGTGTCTAATGTCAATTGCTTTTCTCTCTTCTTCAGGATTTTTCAGAAGTAATTAATAGCATTGTAATTGTAGAGATCCCCAAGCTTATTATCCTCAACCTGGTTTGGATACCATTCTAAGACCGTTGTTCTGGCATCCTCCCACTTCTTCAAAAGATGTTTAATAGCAGATATCGGCATTAATCCTTTTTTTCAAAGAAAACATATCTCACCGAGTTTCTTGGCATTCTTCATTCAAGAGTTCTTGGCATTCTGTCATCAGATCAGTTTTAGGTTCAATTATGAGCTCATCAATGTTCTTTATTTCTCAGATGTGATTTTTGTTACTCCTTAAGCTGCTTGAGTCTTCTTGATTATACTGTATCTTTCTTNTGTTAGATGTTTAGCTAGTTCCTGGTGCAGTGATGTAAACTTTTTGTACCAGAAATTGTGAATGTTGTCTACACCAGGTGTCTTCCAGTTGTGTGTTCTGTTAACAGCATAGCGGATTGTTGTGTATGTTTATTTCAGCACAGGGAGGGCATAGTTGGTATGTTGTGCAAGTTTTTGTTCTCCTCCTTGATTCAGCCTGCATCAGCATTGTGTGTAACATCATTGGACCAAAGAGAAGACCAATAAGTTGTGAGTTCTTCTGTTGGTGTGCCACTGTGCTGTGTATCGGTGTTTGTTTTGGTACTGATTTGTCTGTAGAAAAGTTTATCATTGTTTGTGAATAATTTATTTTGTTGTTTTCGTAGTGTAC
>NW_019385506.1:17220-40560 GCF_000671375.1 Centruroides sculpturatus | reverse complement strand
CAGCCTGCATCAGCATTGTGTGTAACAGCATTGGACCAAAGAGAAGACCAATAAGTTGTGAGTTCTTCTGTTGGTGTGCCACTGTGCTGTGTATCGGTGTTTGTTTTGGTACTGATTTGTCTGTAGAAAAGTTTATCATTGTTTGTGAATAATTTATTTTGTTGTTTTCGTAGTGTACATGTTTGTATCATTTGAGTCTACGTGCTTTGGCTGCAAGTTTTTGTTTTAGTGTATCGATGTATTCTGTAATGTGTGTGTTGTGATTTTCTTGAAAATGTTTTTGAATATAGTAGCCATTTTAATAGCCATTGAAATAGTAGCCATTTTAATTAAAATTGTATTTCATAAAATAAATCTTAAAAATCTAATTAAAAATAATATAAATATAACTAAAATTTATATGTGATTTTACAAATGAACTATAGAAACTTAATTATTTAATTATTTAATAATTAAATAATTTAATAAAATAATACACATTGCAACTGTAATATGTAAATATTACAGAAATAGCTAAATAAAAACTCATGCCAAAATTGTATAGTCTCTTAATAACTAGCACTGAGTTCAGCATTAACACAAGTTTTCTTATCTTGTAAGTACTTTCAATGAGTATAAGTTCATCGTCTTCAGGCAAAAAAGAACAATTTAAAGAAATAGAACATGCAGAGTGTTCCAAGTAGAAAACGGAAGACATTTTCTTGGCAGTTTTTAAATTTAACATTCAGTAATTCCATTGGTAATGTGCAACAAGCTTTTGCAGGCATCTGAAAGTTCTTAAATCCACACGACTGGCAGTGCATGCGTTGAAGAGCAATCATGCTAATTTTGCGACTCTTGGCGCGTTTGGTTGTTTAGACACCGGTATAAAGTAACCCATATTTCGGGCAAGTCGAGGGTGGGGACATTGCATGCATCTGTGGTCATTGTGAGGAATTCTTCCCAAATAAATGTAATCTTTCTGTTATTACAGCACTTGAGCAATGCTGTTTTTGACCATAGCGGGTTATAGCTCTGCTGTAGAACTTTTCTGGCAAGCTCTGTGGTTTGTCTTCCTTTGTTTATATCCTCCTGATGTTCTGCGATACGGCAAGCGATCATTCTTGTTGTTGCCCTTATATATCTCCGTGACCTCTCCATATTGTATGTTCAACTGGGCAAAGTACAAAGTATAATATCGGTCTCCACGCAGAAGGTTAAAAAGAGGTTGAACAAAAAGCTCCAGTGGCTACTCAATTCATCATGTGCGCAAAAAACGGCAGCAGTAACCACTCCATATTATAACTATACAGAATAAAATGTGCCTGTAATTGTGCATAACACACTGAAACAAGGTTCCAAGTATATCTCCCCTCCTACAAGCTCAATTTCAACCAGTTAGTCTCAGTCACCTTAGTAGTTTTAAAATTCTGCCAGACCCATGTACCAGCAAATGGAGTTAGAAGTCATCACAAAACTTGCTACAACAAAGCAAATCTCTGGTGCACCAAAAAGTCACAAAAACCACCAGTCAGTAATGCAATTCCTTGCCAAGAACGATCTGAGGCTCTTAGTATCGAACAAGGACAAAAGATTTGTTTTGTGTAAAGAGAATGACTTTATCACTAGAGCCAATGATTTTCTGTTACAATCACGCTCTGTGGAGATAAACAGTGACCCAACACCAGCAGTACTGCAAAGGGCAAAGAAAGTCATAGCACTACCAGGAATAGCCTTGACACTACCAGGACGCCTCAATCCTCCCTCCAACGTTGCCTGCCCTAGGCTGTTTTTTCAGCCAAAAACGCATAAAGAAAACTGGCCATTATGACCATTAGTAAACAAAAGGTCGCATCCCACTTACCACCTGGAAAAAGCCCTTGCAAAGTTTCTACAAGAGCTGCTTCCGGACTCACCGCATGTCACGCTTTCCTCTATAGATGCCAAGACCATCATTAATTCCAACATGATGAAAGTACATGGGAATATCTGCACCTTCTACAAACTGGACATGATGTCCCTATACCCATCTGTTCCTATATTTGAAGCCGTAATGCTAGCCAACACTATGCTCCTCAGAAAAGGTTTTATGGTTCAACAGGTGCTAGACATTCATGAAGCACTGATCTTCATCACCAAAAACAACTATTTACACTTCAACCAGAAAGTCTACTTACAGAAGCAAGGGTGTTTATGTAGGTGCTACTTTGAGTAGCTTGGAACAAAGAATCAAAGAACATAAATACTCTATTAGAAAAAACAACTATAGCACCATTTTAGCATCTTACACCAACCAACAGGAAGTTGAGGTTATATGGGGCCAAGCTTCCATTATTAGACCCACGTCTAACAAGCACTCCATCAAACATCTTGAAAAACTTGAAATTTATAAAGCCCAAGTGAAAACACCTTGTATCAATCATAGGGATGCTGATTCTTTATCTACAGCAGTGATTCTCAAACTTTTTCAATCCACCGCCCCCTTNCTTGAGTCTTCTTGATTATACTGTATCTTTCTTAGATAAGATTGAACTGCAGCCTACTGTAGACCTGTTCAAGCCATACTGCCCAGCAACATCAGACATCTTCTGCCCACCTTTGCTATTATACTCTCACCTTTCAAAAATAAAAACCGATGCAAAACTTAATGAGTGCCTGCCCAACAGTCTCACAAATACTATAAAAGAATTGTTTCTGTCAGAAAAATAAAAGGCTGGAATTACAAGGGAGAGTTTCAATTTTCAGAGGAATACTATCCAATCAGTATATACCGGGTTGAGCGTCAATGTCGATATCTCCTGCACTCTGAAAAGTTTTGAATTGTTGCCTGAAGACAAGGGAAGACCAATTGGTATTCATTATTTTACGTTGCTTCTTCTTGTGTTTGTTCTGTGAGATGTTCATTGTCCGAACATCTCGCAGAACAAACACAACATTTTTTGTTCATTATCCGAACATAAAAATCTTTCGCAAAAGTGTTCCTTATCTGATTTGTTCGTTAACCAATCACCCACTGTATTTGGATTTCATTATACTATGGTATAAAAAGAAACATATTTTTTCATACTGCTTTTGGATATTAAAAAAATTTGCTCTCCAATAATATTTACTCAGTTTAAAAAATTAATGAAATGCAAATGAAAACTACTCTATGAGAAACAATAAAGAAAACTTTTTCATGAGAATTTCAATAATTAGCAAAATGTAAAACTGAATGCTTTCTTCATATCAAAAGAAATATATTTTTTGCCAAAATTCTTATCATGAATAATAATAATCATAAAAATAATTTCAACTTTATGAATATTATTGTCATAAGGGACTGTCCATAAATTACATTTGCATTTTTCTTGAAATGTTTACTCTCCCATTGTCCCAGTTTGTCCAAGCTTCCACAATCCCCTCCCCTCTTTGGACATTCAACAAAACTCAATCCTCCTCAAAACCTTTATCACTTTATGAATAATAAAATTCATAAACTGTATAGAATTTAATGAAATAAACTGGACATCCATTGAAGTTTAATCCCTACTCACCCCCTTGTCCAACTTGTTGTAACCCCTTCCCACCTTCCAGTATGGATGTCATTTATGGACATTCCCTAAAAAGAAATTGAAGTCCAATAACACACTGGAAAAGCTTTACATACATTTTGAATTTTGTACTTGAAATTGAGCAAAATGCCTTCTACAAACATGTAAAGTGATATTTACCAATTTAATAAGATGATGCCCAAATTAATCACCACCAAAAAAATTTCTTTTTCTGAATCTAGAGAGAGAACAATCAAGGATTGATTTGCAGCTGGTTCCTTGTTCTTCCAGCTGAGAACCAGTTCTTTAAAATATCATATGTGAACTGCATACATTTACTCTTAGCTTCTGGAATAATAGTGTCTGCACCAATTCAAGTAAGTTAATCTGTGAGACGAGTAAAAGAGAATACAAAACTTGGCAGTTTTTTTTTGCATGGAAGACCTAAGTATTCAATATATATACTGTACTTTGTTTTAAAACATTTGCCTCAGTGGCTGAAGAAGACTCTAGAGAGAATTGTCTGACCAATTTCCCTATAGTATCTTTCTATTCAGTCAAGACAGGTATCACTATGAGATATTCTGCTGACTTCCTTAACCATTGTTAGAATCTTGCCATATCTTGCCATCTTGCACACAAGTCAATGTAGATGAACAAACCATGTAGATGAATATTTTGTATACTCTACATATACAAAAAGCAGACCCATTTCTATCATTTTTAAGTGATGTGCCAAATATGTTTGTTGACTGGATTAACATACCACAGGTCAGATTTTATCCAGGAGTCATAGTTTGGGAACTACTAATCTTGACTATTACCTTGAGTGGAAATGATTGACTTCAATGTTTATGACATTCCATCTCATTGAACCATATATTAACAGTTCAAATTTGAGTTTAATTGACAAGTGATAATTTCTACATAGTTTTGATAACAAGCATATAGTTTTAAGAAAAATCACTTAACTATAATGTTGGAAAATTTATATGCAAATTTAAACTGTAGAAATGGATTCATTATGCTAATATTAGTATGTAAAATAAATATCTCCTAATTCTGTTAAATGATTATTTTTTATTAAAAATTCACTTAACAAAATTAAGAGATAATTTGACCTTTGAATCATTTGAATGATAAAAAATTTTCAGTCAAAAGGTTATCCTGGAGTAACAAATTGCATATTAAAAGGAGTTGCACAGGATTTAATAAAAATTTAATAATAAGAATTTAATATTTCCATTTATAAAATATTGTTTAATTTTTTAAATTTACAATAAATAAAATATTTTAAAAATACATAATATATATTTTAGCAAAAAAGAAAAAAACAATCAAAGATAAAAAAATTAAAATGTTCATTACAATTATCTTGTTCTGCATTTTTATACTAATCAGAACTGATATACTGTATTTCAATTACCTTTGTTAAAATCTACTTTATCATTAATTGATGATATATCAATAAAAATTATCTGTATTTTTGATATTTCATTATTATTAATATTTCTGATATTGTGCATTTTAATTACAAGTCTATATTTTTAACATCTGTGTAATAACAATCTGATTCAATTTATTGAATTGCATACTATTAACTTTTGACTGAAAATTATTTTTATTAAAATAGAATAACATTAAAAATTAGTGTTTAAGAACACACAATCTTTATAAATTGGTAATTACATTTCTATTTTGATTGATTAAAATATATAAAGAGGTGTGAGATGTATTGAGCAACAATCAAAATATCTTCTTAAATATAAGAAAATATCAATTTGTTTTCATATCTAAGAATTTAATTTGGTAGCATTATTCCACTAAATTGAATTATGCCTGTATATGGCAAACATTACAGTATCAAAATATCTGTAAATTTCAGATACAGTACAGTTAGTTCCTAACTTATATAAGCTTGTAAATAGTTTCAAGGTTGGATATTGTTTGGTACAATTGTAAAGATACTTTCTGTATAATTTTATGATAATGTAACTGACTTGGATCATAAAATTATAATAATAAACATACATAAAAATGGTTAAACATTAACAATGTTTTTTTCTTTTCTCATGTACCACTTTGGCCAGTTCATTATCATCTCAAAATAAGATTTTTAATTTTTATAATATATAATTATTTTTCTTCTTTCCTCTGAAGACATTGTCTAATTTTTATAATTTTGGCATATCAGAGAATAGTACCAATATACAGGGTGTCCCAAAAGTTTCCATACATAAAAAGGTGAAATGTAACTTTATTCACCAAACATTAAAATGTCAGCATTAAGACTTGTGTCAGTGGATTGACAGAGTAAGGCAACAGAACGCAAGGATGATCTGTCAATGGGGTAACTTTTAGCAGGACTTCCTATGTGGAAACTGGATTCCATTTAGGTGTTAGACACATGAAGAAAACCCAGAACACTGCATGGTGGCCAGCCCATTGATCAGGCACGAACCAATGACCAACTACCAGTGTTCAATGGTTTTATTTATTCAGCCACTGGTGGGCTTGATTTGTGTCACTGTATGAAAACTTTTGGGACACCCTGTATTACTAATTATTCCCAAGCTATATAAAATTTAATTTATGGAAGAAATCCTGAAATGTACCTCTTGTGAGTGTTGGAACAGACTATATTGCAAAATAGAGAACAAATAAATTAATAATATTTTAAAATTCACATGACTACTACTAGATTAAGACAACTATGACAAATATATAGACATAAAAATTAATGCTTTTAAAAAGTTTATGATTATAAGACATATTCTTCTTCCATAATACGAGGGTAGGCTGAAAAGTAATGCACACATGCTTGTAGAGCACAAACGAAATGATTTTCAGAAGCGTGCCAGGTGGCAGTATGGAAGTAACATTTCCCCTCTATGTGCATGTGCAGTTTGAGGTTGTTGTGTTCATTCAGTATACTTTGAGAAGTGGAAATATGGAGACATGTTCTAGTGCTATGTCAACACGACTTAAACAGCGTGCTGTTATCGAATTTTTAACTGCTGAAAAAGTGACTCCTACTGAGATTCATCATCGTTTAAAGGCTGTTTATGATGACAATGCTGTTGATAGGTCTACTGTAAATTGATGGATAATAAAATTTCGTGGTTGCGAGCCTGGAAAAGCCATAATTGTTGACGAAACACGCAGCGGACATCCGATCACTGCCACAGACAATTACCATTGCCCCTCGTTGCAATGTTTAATTCTTCTCAGTACATACAGACTCTAAAACACCTCCGATGTTGAGTTTGTCATGTTAGAGGCAGCCTGGCACCAATAATCTTGCAACATGACAACGCTCGTCCACACACCTCACGTGCAACTGCAGAGGACCTGCGAAACCTGAAGTTTGAACCGATTCCATACCCTCCTTATTCCCCCGATCTTGTGCCTTGTGATTTTTATTTTTTTCCTCTACTCAAGAGAGACCTCAAGGGTGATCATTACACCTCAAATGATGAGGTGAAGGCAGCTGTCAAGTCCTGGATTCGAGAAAAGTCGGAAGAATTTTTCAGTGATGGAATGAAAAAACTTGTTACACGTTGGGAGAAATGTGTTAGCCTTAACGGTGACTATGTTGAAAAATAAATATATGATTTTGAAGCTTAAGAATTGTCCTTTAATGTACTTTTTGCCCGATCTTGCTATTTGTTTTTGTTAGTGTTCTACAAGCATGTGTGCATTACTTTTCAGCCTACCCATGTAATAAATGCATAATACAGTAAAACCTTTCTATAAGTATATACTTGGAGAACCCAAAAGGTAGACCTATAGGTGTACTCAGTAGGAAGGTCAGCTGTTAGTCTACAACAGTTTTTCAAAATTAAAAGTAAGGTAACTTATATTACAAGTTATTTACTGTGCATAAAGTACTTACAAATTAATGTGAAACCAAGATGCATGTAAACCAAATCTTTATTTACAATAAGACTATAAGTTTTTTTCCAATGGGTGTCAAAATTTGTACCATAAGTCATAAATGAGTAAAAAACCAAAGATTCAAATAATGTCTTGGTCCAATGGTTGAATAAATGCAGTTGTATTTGCTGACAGGAATACAATACTGATTTGACATTAGGCAAGTGAAGATGAGTATGATAAGGTTGTGTTATCTAGGCCAGTGTTCCACAACCTTTTTCTACTTGCGACACACCGATGACGCTACATGTCTCAATGCACAGCAAAATGTTATTTCCCTCAAAAACATATGATACTATTAATAAAATTACGTAATGCCTATTAACCTATATAACTTATTATTATGTTGGGTTTTGTGAGTTATACTCAGTTCACACTGGTGGCTGTGTACTATGCCGGACCAAAATCAAGGCATAGCAACCAAAACAAAACTAAAATTAAATAAATGTGTCAGTGTCAGTATTTGGGAATTTCCTAACAATATGGCATGTATTCAATATAGTGGCCTTCTGTAGTGTGATGTATGTATTTCTATTCAATTGTAATGTTCCCAGGCTTTTGTGTAGTGTGATGTATGTACTTCTATTCAATTGTAATGTTCCCAGGCTTTTGTGTAGTGTGTGTGGTATCACATCTGAACAGGAGAGAACAACGGGTACAATAAGCACCCTTTCCATCCTCGACAGATGCCTTATTTCCTGGGCGAGTTCTGTATACTTGCTAATTTTTTCAATGCATGTGTTTTGTACACTGTGAGTGTTTGGAATGGCTATGTCTATAATGTATGTGATTTTATTGTGTTTGTCAATGAGTGTGATGTCTGGTCTGTTGTGGTAAATTGTTTTATCTGNTTTAGGAGATGTTAATTTCTTTTTTAATGCGAAACTGTTGAGCTTTTTATATTCTTATATTCCTATTCTTTTTTGTATTTATTTCCGTAAACGCACAACATTACAAAATGCATGCGCACTTATTATTTTTCGTAATTTTAATTTTTGTTCTATTTCTTTAATGTTCTTTTTATTTTAATGTTTAACTGATGAAGATCATTAAAGACAATCGAAAACATTTTACAATATTAAATTATTTGCTGGAGTATTTAAAAGCTGGTAATTTTGTATATTTATTTATTTATAATATACAAAATTCAAAATATGTAAAATATTTTACTTTTTTCTTATAAAGTTTAATATAAATAAAATAAAATAATTAAAATAAATAAAATAATTTACCAATGCCACCGATGGATCCATTTGATTCAAATTCATTCTTCGACTATTGCCATATGGACAATGATAACTACTGTCATTAGGTATTTCTAAGGAAGTATCTATTGCTTGCTGTGTAGTATGAGGATCTAAATATACTACTTCATTACCTGTTTGAAAATATAAACATGCTTTTAAGTTAAACTGTAGGAGACATTATCATTATCAAATGATTTTAAATATTTATTGTTAAATTCCTTACACCTTTACTAATAACAATATTGTAAGATTATGATAATTTGAAATAATAATTTATTGTTATAATTGTATTTATCATAAGTTTTTAAAATTATTAATCTAACAAATTATTGATGAAAATAAATTGTTCACCAAAAAGTAGTTGGATATTGTTTAAACAATAGAATGCACTGTTCTAATTGTCAACCCATTTGTGGACAGTAAGTAGAACATCCCAGGTAGATGCATATAAGTAGGCTGTGAAATGCTGCAAGAGCTGTCTGAATTTGAACAAAGCATTATTGTTAAATGTCAAAAAAGTGGCCTATCAAGTATGGTGCTATTAGAGTAATCTTGTTTCAATAGGTAGTGGTGAAAGCCCATTATCATTCATGGTAACCTTAATATATGTTTATTATTACCTAAACAGTGAAATTCTCCCACATTGACTATTGTAGAGACAAGGATTGATACTTTCAGTATATTGTTATATTGCAGTCACCATCCTGGCTTGGTCTGAAAAGAACAATATTTAACTGCCAACTCAAAGTGCCAATCTCAATTCTTTTGAACATCTGAGGATGAGTTAAGCCAAAATTATTTATTTAAATCATTCCATAAACTGCTGAACATACTATAGGAAGAATAGAGAAATGTACCATTGTCAGTTTAGCATGAACTGGTGAAAGATATACCTTTCACCAGTTCATGCTAAACAGTTGTGTTAGCAAGAGATGATCCAGCAATGTATTGAGGCAATAGGAAGCATCATTCTAGTGTATAGTATTATATTTCTTATATTTAATTACAACAAATGTCATTCCTAAGAATTAAGTTTTCTTGTAATTAAATATAATATAATTTTGTGCAATGTTCATTTGTTTGATTTGTTTTTTTTTTTTGGTACTTTTGGTATGTTACATTACTTATATATACATATGTTACAGTTAATTTTTATCTGATAATTTCACAATTTATTTATAATAATTTAATACAGCATTAATTCAATTGAAATCAGATACATTAGCTAATAATATAATTACCATTCAAAAATTATCATTGCTTAAAATTGACTTAAATTGATGTTAACTTAATGTTATCTTAAAATCAATTTACTTTTTCTGAAAATGATTTTATATTTTCTGAAAGTGAATTTTCTTTTTCTGAAATAAAATTTACTTCTTCGTAAACTGAAGAGGTGTAGAACTGTTTCAAGTGAATAAAGCATAGATATCTACTAGATGTGATGTTTTGATCTTCATAATGAATGAAGATCAGAGACCATAACTTGCCAACATTGGCCATTTGAGCCACTATAAACATTCTACAATCCTGTCAAAAATCCTACATCTTCAAAAGTTAAAGGAATAAAGTTGTTTGTCATTGGTTAAAAAAATACAAGAGTGTTGCCCAATATGATAAATGAAACAACAAGATAAATGAGAAAGTGTCTACTTCTTCTTCCTAGAGGAAAAAACTTTACATTATTGTGATTTACCAATGATCAGCAACTAAATACGAGGCATGTCCGGAAAGTAAGTACTGGTTTGGAAAAACTCGCATAAAAAATATTTTTTCAAAACAAAATTTATTTTTACATGAAAGAGCATGTCTGAAACTATTTTTCTACATAGTTACCACCATTGTTCAGACATTTGTCGTATCGGGACACCAACTTGTCTATATCCTCTTCAAAGAAAGATGCCGCCAGTAAAGACAGCCACTGCTGAACATCGGTTGTTGCAACAATCTCATGCAAAACAGTATTTGAAATTTGTGGAAACTCATCACAAAGCAATCTTATTATGAACCGTCTGTTTTCAGGAATTTTTTCATTCACTTTTGCAACCAAACCATCATTGACAACAGAAGGCAAGCCACTCCATGCTTCGTCATGAACATCAGTGTGTTCAGCATTGAATTGTCGAACCCACTTTCTAACCATTCCATCACTCATTACATTTTCACCATAAATCTCTACAAGTTGACAATGAATTTCAACTAGCTTAACATTCTTTGCATTCAAAACATCGTATTACAGAATGCATTTCACAGTCAGTGGGATCAGCAATAGTCTTAAACATTTTGAACGCTCACTAACACGTGGAAAAACAACACAATCTGGCTGTAATGGCATCACTGGATTGACAATCAACCAGAGAGATGTGTGCACAGGTGCTGAACTGCGATACTACCACTGTAATGGCAGTAGAACAAAACAGTACTTACTTTCCGGACACGCCTCGTAACATTCCATAGCATTTTCTATGATGCTTTCAGGACCTGTCAAGAGAGAATACACAATGGAAGACTTTGCTTGGAAACCTGAGCTCAGTAGGCAATTGATGCTAGTGGATTATACCTACATCAATTATCACCTTTACTTTTTACAAGTAGTTGATCAAAATATGCCCAACAACAAGAAGTTAGAAAACTTGTTGTTGTTCTAACGTCATCAAATGCAATTAGTGCATTTGATGTTTCTACTACAGTCAAATTTGTATTGACTTGCTGCCAGATTAAAAATTTCAAGTGTTTTCAAGTGAGCTGAACTAGAACTTTCCACAACTTCCGAATGTAACTGTAGTGAGCCTAAGTGATGACGTAGTGAAGTTGATCTGAGAGATAACCTATGAGAAACTGTAAAACTAAAGCAGAATGTCTTTCCTGATGACTGTAACAGATAGTAACAGCTTCAGTATGCCTTGCTAATAGAGAATAGAACCACCAGAAGACTGCCATAGACACCAACAAATTGACCGGCTGAATATAATGCACACATATTTGATCAAATTCCTATCTGCTTCAATTGAAGACAAGCAGGACATATGTCCAACCCTACTGCCAAAACAAATACTACATTGTTAACTAGTTCCAGCATCACAACATTCTATCTATGATTCTCCACATTACCACAAAGTCTACTACTAGACTACTGCCAATACCTAAGGAGTCTTATGAAGAGTATTGAGCCTCTGTGTGGCAAATATACATTCTTACTCTGTGTAGCAACTTGTATAGCAACTATAGTCTAATGACCTGTTCATCTATTAGATCACCATGCCGAAATATTATCCATTAAAACAAGAAATAACTACTGTCTATCAGTGTTAAACAGTTTTTATTATCTAATCTACATAAGCACTTTCTACATTTTTATCAATGTCATCTTCAGGCGAAGAACATAATTTTGATCACTTACAAATTAAGAAATAACCAGAGTTGCTATCACCATAGAGAGCATCCTCAGGAGGTACAGTGGCTTTACACTGCCAAAACCCTTCCACAGCCACCACCACATCTTTACATTATGGATTCATTTCTGTTGCTATTTATGCATGACACTCAAGCCCTTGTGGACACCAAATCAAAAATTTCAATAATGCATAACATCCTACAGGTTAAACTATGCAAGGCACTAATTCCAATATTGCCAATCATTTCTAATGTGGATAGAACACCATTGAAGATTCTTGGACAGTGTACTGTCCAAGTCAGGCCAATTCATTAACCATCTCCATCAAATTTTTGATGTGGGAACATTATAACCATAATATGTTCCTCTCTATGATTTCCTAGAGAGAACTGACCCTAATAGACCATAAGGACCAACTTGTCCATTTTAAACTGAATCATCATCTCTGTCAATTATGTCTGCATTAACTGTGTGACACTCAACTTCTGATTTTTACAGCCACTGCCCTACCCATTGCCTGTGACTCTCAACAATTGAGAAACTGATGAATACTGCCACCTAATGTAGAAAAGAGGAAAAAGAGAGGATCATTCTTGCTTCACTGTTTGACAGTTAAAGTTTGGGTCACCAACAATCATTCCAAACTACAAATGCTATTCTCCAGCACTTATTTGGGAGACATTTACCATTATTGCATTAGTAAATGAAAATCTGAAAACAAATTTATTGAAAGAGATAAACCAATAATCAACAGTTGCTTCAACCAATGATCAGCACCAATCTAACATCTGAACAGTCATCATTATTTGTTGGTTCTTTTCTCAGAGTATGAAACTTCAATGCCTCAAGAAGGCAGGCTACAGTCAGAATGAGGTTTCAGATTTGACAGGAAAACACTCATTGAGCAAACAGTAAAAATTTTATTAGATGATTAGAGAATCAAAAATAAAAAGTCAGCAAAATGTTGAAGTGTGTTATTCCAAAAGTCCTTGGTAACCCCCACTGATTTCAGTAAAAAAAATGCAATGGACATTGGCAATTCTGTGTCAACTATCAGAACTAAATTCTGTTATGAAGAAACACATACATCTGTTCCTGAGGATAGATGACCATTGTCATTCAAACCCTGACAATATAGATACACACTGTTCCACAATGATGAAGTATCTTGCTGGACAGTTCCTTATCATTATGGAAAAGTTTCTTTCATTCTTTATCATTTATTAAGAAACTTCGGCTGTATCTATATGGATGTCTGTTCCAAATTGTTATAGATTATCATGCTATACTGGCTGGCTAATTTATGAGATCCTTTAGATCAACTTGTCCAGTAAATGCTTAGGAACTATTTCTTTAAAAATACAGTATCAACCTTATTCACAAGTCTGTGAATAAGTGACAAACATATTAATGCAAAATCTTCTCTCTCCTAGCTTAATAATGCTCAGACAATCAAAAGATAAACAGCATAATCAGCAAGTGAACATGAAAATCCTAATGTAATTACTAGGCCACACCAATGCTATATCTCAACATTTTCACATCTTTTACAGAATATTATACTGACACAGCTATCATCCCACTGGATTTTCTTGGCATTTTGTCATCCTATGATCTCTACAAAGTGCCATTCCCAAAGCTTACTGTGATGATCCAACCTAGCCACCTAGAATATGCTTGTACTTAGGGACGTCCTGATACTGCCAATACAGGTACCATATCATTACTTTCCTTCAACATAATACTTTTTGTACTCAATACTTTAGTTCAATACCAATACTTTTCCTCAAATATTGGATCTGGTATCATTACATTTTTCAGACAGGTAAGATCCAACCGAAATTGGATTTTGCAGCCAAATCCAAAACCAAAATCAGATTTTTGTTTTAAAATCAGTTTTAGCTGAAACCAAAACCAATTTTACACTATTTTTGGTTAAGTTAAACTTATATAGTAAAATTAATGACCAAAATCAATAAATTTATTACATCAAATTTTATTTTCAGAATATACATACACTATGCTTAGAGTTCAGATTACTGTTTATAAATAACTTGTCGATTATTTGAAAAACTCAAAAATATATTAAAATCTCAAATCAACTGGTACAGTAATGGTAACATTTAGTTTATATTAGAAATCAGTTTTAATAATTTGTTAATAGTAACTAACTAGAATAAAGCATGTTACTTATGTTAAAATTAAAAGTTTCAATTACACAAAGCATTTTAAAATCAAGCCACAGACTGAACAGTGACAGTTGGCAAGATTTCCAGTTTCAATACTTGATGCCAATACCAGCCAGTATCAATACTTTTGTGGTATTGGTACATCCCTACTTGTACTTATGAATGCTTAGCCCAAAATCATTATTGAATGACAATGAGTGACACATTAAACATTAAGTCCGAAAATGACAAGAATGCTAATCTCATAAGCATGTCCCTCAGGCAAGACAGTGCTGATTCTATCACCACAAGAATCTTTCAACACTATTGGAATGTATCATCTGAGGCAATTTCCTACTTCATATTCTGATAACAAGTAAACCATCATCATTATATTATAGATTACCTCAGCCATTACACTAATAGTTCTTATAGCTAAACAATTCTAGTTATATAGATAGTCATATGAATGTTTCACAATATTCATATGCTGTAGCAGCCAACATAGCAAATTTCTTATTTCATGACATCATACTAAAGATGGAGATTCAAAGAAGTTAATCAATTACAGAGATTGATTGACCTTTTCTTGTCAAAATGGTCTAAGAGCTACTTTCCATCTTTGGCATTGTACATTAATGAATGGTAATGGCTCATCATCTTAAGACAAACACCCTCACTGAACTAAAATCAATATATTAGCAATGCACATAGACATTGAGCATTGGTGGTGAAATGAAATTCTGATCTTCATGATATTTACTTACAACTCCTGAAAGGATAATATGGGCTATTTTCTGTTTTTCCTGCTTCATAATCATCATGCTCTAGCTTCTATGGCTACCTTGCTATCTGCACTGGTTACCAAACTAAGGCCAGCAAGATCAGTTAATCCGGTCCATGCCACAAATGAACTAAAATATAATTATTTATATGGAAATATCATAAATTGTAGATAAACTTACTATATAAAAAAATTAAAATAAGTGTAAGTAAAAATGCCAAAAATGGTCTAATCAGAGTTTATCACAAGTGATATTAGAACATTCACCATCATAGATGTTGTATCAACAATATGACTTAGTATGAGTTTTCCTCCCCATATACAGACTAAGAAATCTCAAAAAGCTCATATACCAATTCTTCAGCTACTATAAAGTGTACTGATTTCTGCTACAAAATTGAAGCTATTGCTCCTACCAAAAGATGCCATACTTCTTGAGAGATAAACAGCTACATTTGGATTCCATACACTATCACCATATGTTCCTGATGGTGCTGTTAAGTGGAAAATGCCACTGGGCAGATTTTGTGAGAAAATGCCTCAAGCAATGAAGTGAAGTCATGCCAAGTTTGAACAATTTTTAATTTCTCAGCTGTTATATATAAAGTATGGTGATTGGTCAAAAAATGACTCCAAAGATTTTTACATTTCTGGACTCGGAACCATGAAATGTTGAAAAATTCAAAAAAATTCAGGAGTTTTTTCTGTATATATGGATGTTAGTGTATGTGTATGGGGAGGGCATGATTTTGTTTACCCACTCTGAAGCTTAATAACTCCTGTGTCTTTTGTCAAAATTTTCTGAAATTTTGCACAGCGTTTGAATATTGGGGGCATTGATGTTATTAAATTTTGGTGCTTAAAAGTCAAGGGTTGGGAGATAGAAGGGGGGTCACATGTCATATCTCCAGTGCAATCAGACTTAATGAAGATTTTACTTGTTATTAGCATTAACAATTTTTTAAAAACTCATATCTAGCTTCAAAATTAAGTTTTCTGTCATTTTATAATAATTAATAAATATAAAAAGTTTTTTAATAAAATATCATAACAGATGACATCACCACAATTTTAAAGTTTTTGGCCAGGAAAGTTATGCAACTCATTGTTGGATTTTTTGTTTTCATTTGATAATTCAGTAATCATTGGCATTTTTTTTCAAGTTTTATAACATTTTAAAAGAAATTTTCTGAGTATTATATTCATTTTGTTACATTGTTATAATGTTTACCTTTTGTTTCTTTGGTTAATTTAATAAATTTTGTTTTTTCTTCTTGTTACAATTTGCATTGTGATAATATAATTATCTACATTATTTTCTGTTAACAAGCAAAACAAAAAACTGCATTTGGTTTTTTTATTGTAAGATTTATTTTCAATGTAGAGTGTAGTATCTTGGTGATAAAGTGTAAGCAATTATGATGAAAATGGAAAGACAAGTGACTTCAAGTTGCATAATGAAAGCTATAATTTTTAATTATACTTATATAAACATATTACATTTCATCACAGTTTGTATTTCTTATACTATATAATCTGAATTTTGTTGGAATATAACAGTGCATAATATAGCTACTAGAATTAATAATTAGAATTCATTGAATTGTTTTCAAGATAAAAATATTTATTCTTTTTCTTCTATAAATATTGTCATGTCTCAAAATATAAATCGTTGGTTATAGATATTTTAGAAGTTTAAATATTTTCCTGTATAAATTTTGTAAAACAACTAACTGTACATTCTAATTTTTTCTCTTCATTTCCCACATTTTATTAGTTAGTGGTATTACTCACATACAACAAAAGAAGCAATTAACACAATTTTAATCTAATTAATAAATCATATATAAAATTACATAAATTTACTATAAATCTATAATTTTTGTTTCCTTATTCTTACCTACAACTCCAATAAAATATAAAGCATGATTTGGCTTTCCACCAATAATTCCTAAAGACTGTTTTAGGCAAAATGTTATCTAAAGGAAAAAAATACTTAAAATTAAATACAAAGTTTTTATAAATAAATTTATACATTATTAGCAGTTTATTTACTAATATGTAAGATTTCTACAATATAATTAATTAAATAGTAAAAGTATAGAACAAAATTTTTATTTACTTTAAGAGCTTTCAAGTAGACAGGATTAATTTCAGATAATCCTAATCTCAAAGGTATAAATAGAAGTAATGGCTTCCAATTTGGATCAGAACTTCTATTGACATCTAAAGAACAACTATTTGAAATTTGCATTGAAGTACTCTCATTTGCTTCATACTTTTTACACTCACTTTCTTGATTTACCTTACATAATGTTTCTACATTTAAAATAAAGTCGATTTTAAAATGTACAGTATATCATAAAATGTTGTTAAAATTATTATATCAAACTTACTTAAGTCATCAGTAATTACAGCATTATCTAGAGCCACATGTACAACTAAATGACTCCATTCATCATATGTAGCAAGTTTCCTGCAAGTTTAAATCTATTAAAAATTAAAAAACTCTCTAAAAATCTCAAGATGAATAATATTAACTAATTGCTAACATATAAAATGTTTAGAACAGATAATTTTTATGATATATATTTGAAAATAACGTCATTAATATTGTTAATCTACCTTAAAACTTGAGCTATTGTATTAGGACCAAACCACTGACCAATTCCCTTTCCTTCAGACACACCCATTTGTGCTGTAATTATTTTATTGTAATTTTATGTTTTAAATGATTCTATAAATTAATTCATTGAAAGTAATATTTACCTATTTGATGAATTGAATAAGGACAATCTTTTTTATCTTGGAACATTTTTAAAATATCAAGATAAATAGGATCTGGTTGTCTGGGATTCCATATCCAATCTAAATAACAATTTAAAATAAAAAATTTATTTTAAATATTGTTTAATTAGAAAATAAATTAATATATATTTCATACATATTATACTACACTCACTGCCAAAAGTTAAGCATGGAGCTAAAAATGTCCAGAAAGCAATCTGCATTTGAGAGGCTGCAATTCACTGCAGAGGTAGGTGGAAGTATGCAAATATGTTACATTACTATCAATCATGGTTATGTGTCGCGAAATATGCAAAACAGGCAGTCGTATAAGAAGCCAGCCTTCTGAAGTGTGAGAGGAGTTGCATGTAAGTGCCAGGAAAAAGTGTGGAGAACTGTTGTACAATTAGTGTGCATGACTGACGTGTTTCTATGACTTCCAGAAGACGAATGACAGACAATGAGTGCTGACGGTGTGTGGGACACCTTGAAGCAGGACAATCAATCACAGATGTTGCTCTTTTCTTTGGCGTTCATCATTTGTCATTTCATGGTTATGGAAACAATTCCAAACAAGCCAAACAATCGTCTGAAGACCTGTGGCCAGTCACCCAAGAGTTACGACCCCTGCAGAAGATCGCTATATTGCTGTTGTAGCCAAGCAGAATCAAAGAGCAATCTCTACATGTGTGACATCGATAGTTGCAGCAGCCATTGGTAAAATGATATCTACTACTACTGTGCGCCGAAGACTACACACGAATGGACTGTACGCCTGGGTACCACGAGTTTGTGTTCCACTATCCGTCCAATCCAGAGGCACACGATTAAAGTGGTGTCAACAACATGTGAATTGCACTATGTATGATTGGGGCAATGTTATGTTCACGGATGAGTCGCGATTTTCCCTAGAGCCAGATGACAAATGTGTAAGAGCATGGAAAGAAAAAGGCACACACAATTGACCCCAGAACATCATCGAGCATCATGCATTCCGAGGTGGAAGCATTATGGTGTGGGCAGGCATTTCGTTGGGATATCGCACCGACCTGCACATCTATCGAGGGGGTTCTGTGACGGCTGTCTGGTATTGGGATGAAGTCCTCAAACCCATTGTGAAATTGTATGCTGCAGCAGTTGATCCTGCTTTCATTTTAATGGATGATAACGCACGACACCATAGAGCTGCCCTCGTCGATAACTACCTTGAGAGTGAGGGAATCGCACGTAAGGATTGGCTGGCGTATTCGCCAGACCTCAATCCCATTGAGAATCTTCCAATATGATTTCATCTTATACTTTATGAAAATTCAATATTGTTCTCATTTTTCTATTTAATTCTTTGTGTTGTTTCATGCATAAACATATTTGCTACTGTCCTGCCACATTTCGTGTCAATCACAGCTGTATTTGTCAATTTTTTTGCCGTTTATTGTTCCGTACTTAGCTTTTGGCAGTGAGTATATTATACTATAATATTATACTATATTATAATGCATATAAATTAATGTTAAAAAGTTAAACATATAAAATTTATCATAAATTTCTTGGATAAATTATCCATATATAACTTTTTAATCTTTGATATTAATTCAATTAAACAAGTGAAATGAAAATTATTTATTTATGACTTAATTTAAATATTTATTGAAATTCTAAGAAATATTAATCATATTGAATTTTGTTGGAATATAACAGTGCATAATATANGCATCATAATCAAAAAGAAAAGTTTAAAATTTTAAAATTATTCATTTGAATAGAATAACACTTAATAATAATTTAAAGAACATTTAATATTTTTATTTACAAGTTTTTAATAATTATTTAAGATACTTTTATAACCAGAGATGATAAATTAAAATAATTATTAACTATAAAATATGATATCAATAATTTGACTTTGTATAAAGAAATGAAAATAAATGAATTTTGACTAAAATATTTATACATTAATTTGATTATTTATTATTTGTAAGTTCTTCTCTTTATACAGTTCCAGCAATATTAACATTATTAAATACTCCATCTCAAAAATTATTTTAACTTAACCAATTGTTTAAAGCATATAAATTTAAAAATCAGAAAATTAACTTAACACATTTTCTTCCAAGTTATTATGTTTTTATTATTTTTTATTTTTTATACAGGGTTCCTACTCAAATTTTTGTTTTGAATTCTCTGACTTTCCCTGATTTTCCTGACCAACTTTGTCCAAATTCCCTGGCCCTTACATTACTTAAGGTGTAGAATATCAACATAATAAAACAGCATTTTATTTACTGTAAACATTGAGTACATCTATCACAGTTGATATGTTTCAAAGACTGTCACATTAAACAAATACAGTATATATATCCTGTAGAAAAATGTTTGATAGAATCCACAACTTCAATGAAATGAAAAAAATAAGCAATTTACAAATAAAACATGAGCTTTTTATTTTATCATCATTTATCATTATTATTTGTATGTAAATCTAGTAAATACAAGGTAGCATAAAATCAACAAACAGTATTCTTTGATATACAAATAGTACTGTACTGTGCTTAAAATGAACTCTTAACTTAGAAACACGTAATTTTAAAACCAATCTTTCAACAAAAAGAGTAACTTTTTTTAAACAGCAGCATAATTTTAATAAAAAGTTAAATTTAAGAATTTTCAAATAAAACATTTTTCCCTTGTAAAAAAATCAATCATGTAAAAAAAAATTATTTTCTTTTGTCAACCACATTATTTCAAAATTGCATAAAAATAAATTGTATATAAAGAGGAATAGGTGTAAGTTTATACTATAGCTTCTCTAACAAATGCATCTAATTTATTGTAAAATCTTTTTATTTTTTACAAAATGGGCAATCAAAATATAGAGAAACTTCTTAGTATTCTCTCTTTTCAAAATACAGATAATTAGAAAATAAAAAATTAATTACAATTCACAAAACACAAGAACTATTATATTAATATAGTTTTAGCTTTTTCTCCTCAAGTGTATTTATTTTCATTTCAATCTCTTTTTCTTCCTTTTCATGATCTTTTCTTAACATTTTCTTGTGTTGTTTTAAATCCTTAAGTTGTTATGTAAGTTTTCTTTTTTCTTCAGCCCTAAATGCTTGCTGCTTCTGAATTTCTTTTTTTCTGTTGCAGAGATGCAATATATCGCTGTCTAGATCCTCTAACTGTTAACAAAATTTTCTGGTCTATATTTATTTGATCAATACCATCTGCAAAATGGATCCCATCATAAACTATGCATTGAGCAACTAAATTTTTTTCCTTAAGATTTTCACTCAATTTGTTAACTGAGAAACCACTCTTAACACTTGCATTCCCATGTAAGAAAGAAAGAAAAATTTTGATAATAGACAATAGACCTTGCAGTTTCCTATCATCCTTCATATTTCACAATAAAATGTGTCCAGACCATCATCATCACTCCTTTTAGATATGAAGTCCTTAAACTTTGTCGAATAGGATTTTATGGACACTTTATTGCAGAGTATATCATACTGTTCTTTTGCTTTAACAGCACATTTCTCATCAATCCTGTTTGTATCATGTAGAACTTCTAATAAAAAAATATTGAAATACAATTTTCCAACATTTGATGCATTTCAATAATTTCTGGATCTAAACTGCTCAAAGCCTTCAGACATTTGTACTTGACAGGTCCCTTCTCAATAATTTTTTGTGTCAGCACATATTGACAATCACTTAGAAAACAAAGAATATCTTTGTTACTTACTTTCAATTCTTTTAAAACCTTTTTCTCCAAAACCAATATCCAAATTCTTCAGATATACCAAGTTTTCATTAGCATTTAAAGCTATTTTTAGAAACTGCTTGTTGGTGACCCTGTCATTTTTCACAAACTTTCTCATCAGGTTCATTAATAATTCGCAGGTCTACAAATAAAAACTTTTTGTTTCCAAAGGAAACAAAACAAGATGTTTCTTAATGATTTTAACTTGCTGAATTCAAAAATGGTTATAAAAAACCAGAATTAGCTCAAGTTTACAAGTTACATCAATGTCTAATAAATTGCATAATATACATCTGAATACATACACATAATGTAATTTTCAATTAATTAAATCGGCACTGCACTACACCGGGATAGAATAATCAAAAAACAACGTACAATGAACCTGTTTCCGGTGTGCTTCTCTGTAAACGAAGTATTACTAGCGCTTTCGAACTTTAAGTTCTTCCTCAGGTAACATGTCCAAGCGAACGCCATTCAAATTTGATTGAAAAAAGAACATCATTACGAATTTTCTCGTACGTATCGCTGGCGTCATTGACGCATGCGCCCCTTCGCTGGTTCTAAATTAACGTAACTTTTTGTCTACGAGCACCTGCCATGCAGTTGACAGGATGATCTCGTCTTTGTTGTTAATGCAATTGTCGTCTTTAAGCGTAGCCATACATATGTACAGGGCCTCTAGCCATCTAAGGTGGTGTGTGTACTTTGTAGTGCGGATTACCTTGGCCTGGCTGAATAACGGTTCTATTTCCGTATCCGAGGCATAGACGGCAAGAGCGGTGTTTTGCCTTGCATGTAGAATATCCGCCATGTGTTCTTTAATTCTCACCTCTAAGGAGCGCTTAGTGGATCCTACGTATATCAGGCTTCTGTTCCATCTATGATCAATCATTGGGATGGTATATACCCCTGGGCGTCGTTCTTTGTTTGGGGTATCTTTCCCGTTCCGTAAAATGTCAAAAATTGTGGCGCATCTTCTATACGCGATGCGAATATTCTTTTTCTTCGCTATTGTGTTGTAAATTGATTTCAGGTACGGATTGTATGTAACCGGGATGATGTTAGATGGAACTTCCTTGGGTGCTTGGTTAAGGGCTACTTCTCGGCAGCGCCATTTGCGGATCAATTTACGTACGATCTTGGGATAACCATGTTCGTTGGCTATTTGTTCAATATGTCTTAGTTCGGCATGTAGGGATATCCGATCCGATGAATGCGAGTATGCTCTCCTAATTAAGGCGTTGAAGGCTGCCATTTTATAGTTCGGTGGATCGCACGATCCTATTGGAATGTATAGATGCTCAGCCCCTGGTTTCCGGTACACTTCTGTACGGGTAGTTGTTTGTTCGAACTTGATGTTGATGTCGAGAAAATGGGCTTCAGAAGCGTGAGCTTGATCGATCTCTAAGGTCAGGCCGTATGGATTATCATTGAACGAATCAACGAACCTTGAAACATCCGGCTCAATCCTCCATAAGATGAGAATATCATCCACGTATCGTTTATATAGTAAGATGTTAGGTGAGTATTGAGGGATGACTATATCTTCTAATTGTCTGACCACTATTTCGCATAGGTCCCCTGCGATGGGGCTACCCATGGGGACGCCTCTTCCTTGGCCGTACGTGATCCCGTTGAATTGGAAAAAAGAGTTATAACAGATAAGATGTGCCAATTCTAGTATCTGTTGGTGTAAGCTATTATCATTAACCATGTTAAACAGGAGGTCTCTTACGGCGCAAA
>NW_019385506.1:0-16135 GCF_000671375.1 Centruroides sculpturatus | reverse complement strand
TTTGCGCCGTAAGAGACCTCCTGTTTAACATGGTTAATGATAATAGCTTACACCAACAGATACTAGAATTGGCACATCTTATCTGTTATAACTCTTTTTTCCAATTCAACGGGATCACGTACGGCCAAGGAAGAGGCGTCCCCATGGGTAGCCCCATCGCAGGGGACCTATGCGAAATAGTGGTCAGACAATTAGAAGATATAGTCATCCCTCAATACTCACCTAACATCTTACTATATAAACGATACGTGGATGATATTCTCATCTTATGGAGGATTGAGCCGGATGTTTCAAGGTTCGTTGATTCGTTCAATGATAATCCATACGGCCTGACCTTAGAGATCGATCAAGCTCACGCTTCTGAAGCCCATTTTCTCGACATCAACATCAAGTTCGAACAAACAACTACCCGTACAGAAGTGTACCGGAAACCAGGGGCTGAGCATCTATACATTCCAATAGGATCGTGCGATCCACCGAACTATAAAATGGCAGCCTTCAACGCCTTAATTAGGAGAGCATACTCGCATTCATCGGATCGGATATCCCTACATGCCGAACTAAGACATATTGAACAAATAGCCAACGAACATGGTTATCCCAAGATCGTACGTAAATTGATCCGCAAATGGCGCTGCCGAGAAGTAGCCCTTAACCAAGCACCCAAGGAAGTTCCATCTAACATCATCCCGGTTACATACAATCCGTACCTGAAATCAATTTACAACACAATAGCGAAGAAAAAGAATATTCGCATCGCGTATAGAAGATGCGCCACAATTTTTGACATTTTACGGAACGGGAAAGATACCCCAAACAAAGAACGACGCCCAGGGGTATATACCATCCCAATGATTGATCATAGATGGAACAGAAGCCTGATATACGTAGGATCCACTAAGCGCTCCTTAGAGGTGAGAATTAAAGAACACATGGCGGATATTCTACATGCAAGGCAAAACACCGCTCTTGCCGTCTATGCCTCGGATACGGAAATAGAACCGTTATTCAGCCAGGCCAAGGTAATCCGCACTACAAAGTACACACACCACCTTAGATGGCTAGAGGCCCTGTACATATGTATGGCTACGCTTAAAGACGACAATTGCATTAACAACAAAGACGAGATCATCCTGTCAACTGCATGGCAGGTGCTCGTTGACAAAAAGTTACGTTAATTTAGAGCCAGCGAAGGGGCGCATGCGTCAATGACGCCAGCGATACGTACGAGAAAATTCGTAATGATGTTCTTTTTCAATCAAATTTGAATGGCGTTCGCTTGGACATGTTACCTGAGGAAGAACTTAAAGTTCGAAAGCACTAGTAATACTTCGTTTACAGAGAAGCACACCGGAAACAGGTTCATTGTACGTTGTTTTTTGATTAATGTAATTTTCACTTGAGTTGGAACACAGAAACCACCAGAACACTTTTTGATACATAAAAACTAAATAAACAGCAAAAGCATAAAATACCCAGGACATCACTCGCATGTATGACACTTATTTACAGACTTCTTATATGAATCTGAAAGCATTTCACATGTAATGCTCCAGCAGTAGTCTGCTAACATTGCTGGACTCTATTTCCCTTGGTATCACTTTTCCATACAAGCAATATCTTGGTGAAAATGCTCCCCATGTTTGTCACTGACAGACCTGCAGTTTTCAGGGAAAAAGTCAATGTGAGGATACAAAAAGTGCATTTGGGCATTTTCAATGGTACGTTGCATCCCATCTTTTCATAACACAACAGTATGTTATTTGTAATTTCTTGTTTGTAATTAGAAGCTTTGTGATTTCCAAGAAAATTGTTTACCACCATCCTGAAAGCATTCCAAGCTTCTTTTCCAGCACCTATTAGAATACTATCAAAGTGCATATTTTTGAGAAGCTTGGAAATCTGTGGACCTACAAATATCCCCTCTAACTTTTGTCTCACTAATGTTTGGAAATGTCTCTCTAAAAAACTAAATTCTGGGCCATTTCAATCCATGGTTTTGACAAAGTTTTTCATAAGTCCTAATTTTATATGCAATGATGATAGTATGATCGAACTGCATTTTACTAACAGTTCAGATATAACATTTTTTGATCCAGGTTCGAGGGATTTCCTTTATGGTCAGTCTCTCCTTTTGAAATGTGCTACTTGGTCTCTACTATCCCTCTCACAGAGAAAACAACAGTACTTCGTATACCATAGCTGAAGTCCAAGTAATAATGCTATAACTTGAGGAGGGCGCTCCGTTTGTCAGGGAGATTGGTACATTTTCAATGACACTTCGTTTCATTGAGGAATATTTTGTCTATTGCATTTCTCCTGATTTTATTTCTACAATGTTTAATTTAAAACTAACTCAATTACTACTACTAATGTCTGGAATTGAGCCGAATCCAGGCCCTCTTCAAAAAACGCCAACTAAAAGAGGAAGACCTCCAACAAACCGAACTACGCAATCGTCATTCAACACTAAACCAGCTGAAGGTGAAACCAACTTAATTACCGAATATACTCAACCAAGAAGAGCATAATCAACTACTTCGGTAAGTGAAAATTCTACTTTGAATCCTTTAATTGCAACTTCAGATATGGAAATATTGGACACTACAACCTCACTTCTCTGGACGAAGATAGTTGACTTGATTACATCTAGTAATGAAAAAATAGAAAGTCAATTTGCTTTAATTCGCAAAGAAATTACCACCATTCATAATGAAATTAGTGACTTTACTGGACAAATTCAAACTATTAAAGATAGAAATGATAAAATTGAATCTGAACTTAAAAAATTAAAAAATGAGAATGAACTTCTACAATTTAAGATTGACGCCATGCATAACAAACTAAATAATAATAATTTAATAATATATGATTAAAAATTTTTCATGATGAAAGTGAAGAGGAAATATTGAGGTTTTTAAATCATTCACTCAATATTCCATGCAAAATGAATGAAGAAATTAAACTAATCCATAATATTCCTAATTTAAAGCTTAATATTAAATGTTTAATTTTAAAATCTGATCAATTGAGAAATGAGATATTGATCACCTTTAATAAGTGGAAACAAAACAATTCATTGGGACCATGGCAAAACTTAAACATGTCCGTAGATCTGGTTATTAATTCTCAGAAGAGAAGAAAAACTTTATTACCTTATTATATTGAATTAAAAAAACGAAATATACAGGTCAAATTACGAGACAATTTCATTATAATCAAATCAGAAAAAAGTAACTTATAGTTTTTAACAAATCAATTGGTAAATGCAGAGGATTTTTTAGAATATACGACTTAAATAAGTCTGATAGTTGTCAATCTCCTAAAATACTCAATAATGAAACTGATGATAATAAAAATCAAGAAAAATCTTATCTAAATACATGTAACCCCTGTATAACATGGTAGTTATGTTCCAAAAAATTGCCGTGTTATGCGAATCCGTGTTATACAAAACAGAGAACTAATACGAAAAGGAGGGCTAGGTTCCAAAAATTAATAAACATGCTAGTATATTTTCATAATTAAAATAAATATCTTCATTAAAATTTTTTTAAGTGATACATATTAATATAAATTAAACAATGTTTTCTTCGTCATCACTAAAAACACTATTAATTAACCGAGAGCATTTTCTTTTTGGCAAGTTATCCTTATCCTCTGAGCATTTTTCTGCATTATCTTCAGATCCATGCTTTACCTTTTGCAAAATGTATGTAATTTTAGATTGCTTGCTTCTAGTTAAAAGGTCTTTATAAATTTCCTTATATGGTGCTAAGCACTTATGAAGAATAAAGCAAGTATGGAATAAGGGAAAAACATTCGGCAACATCAGAAGCAGAAGCGTCGCGATCTGGCAACATTGAAACAAGTTTCGAGAAGGACCACGTGTATCGACAGAAGGCGAGAAGAGAAAATTTACATACTTAAGTACTAATAGTTCACGAAAATAATAATTTTCGTGAACTATTATTACTTAAGTATGTAAAAATTTATTACATTTCCTGTCGTACGAGGGTTTTACCCAATTCTCGAACCGTGTCAGAGTAAATCTGTGCTATAGAAGTGCCGTGTTATACGGGGGTTACCTGTATAATAAATTGGAATTGTAATGGTTTAGTAAAAAAATTGATAATATTGAATTTAAACAGTTATTAAATAATACTGATATAATAGGTTAACAGAAATCTGGTTAACTTTGCCAGATAAAGGATTAAAAGATAAATATTGGAATTTACTGTGTTATCAACCATGGCACATAAATCAGTTGGGCCCGGCCATCCATATGGTGGCCTAAGTTTATTCATCAAGAAAAATATAGGTATAATTAAGAATATACAGAAAAATGATAACTGTATATCAGTTATAATACAAATTACCAATCCACGTATACAATTCTTGTTAAACAGATTAATAGCCATTATATTGATCTATGTCCCTCCAGATCAACCGCAAGTTTTAAATGATGTTTATAAACACATTGAACAATGGAAAATCATTACCCCATGTATTATTATAATAGGTGATTTGAATGCAAGAATAGCCCAAATAATGGATGTGAAATACAGAGGACCAAATTCAGAAATTCAAAATAATCGTAAATCAAAAGATAAAAAATATAACAAAATAGGACTTCAATTATTAGAATATATGAATCAATTACAACTGTATATACTGAATGGTAGAATTAAAAATGATTACCTGGCGGAATTTACTTGTCTTTACCAATTCTGGCTGTTCTACAATTGATCTAATAATACGTTCAGAACTAATTACAGACTTATGCAAATGTATTCAAGTATTAAGTTATGATATCTCTGACCATTTTCCCATAAAAATGTCTATTCAAATAGCAAATAATCAACTATATAAACCTAAATCAATATCGATAAAGAATCTTCAAATACCGGATTAATATAAAAATATCACTTACTAAAACCAATAACTGGCATTAAATAATCGTAAAATGTACTGCGAACGTTTTTCGTTCTTTCCCTAGGACCTTTCTCAAGCAGTGATTCATCTTTAGAATAACTATGAACGAAGACCAGTAAATAGCGATATTCGAAAAATTATTCTTCCGAACAACATTTCAAAAGTCAAAATTCAACGTTAATGTGAATCACATGCATTCCCGAATTCCGTAAATAAATATAATAAAAAAATAAAAATAAAAAATGTTCGGTATAAAAACGCATAAGCAGGGGTTTGCGTTTGCTAAAACGCATAAGCAGGGCCACAAATTGAGACCTGTGGTAGATAAGGCCACGGCCTCCACTCGCAAGTTGGAAGCATTCATGCATGATCTCATCTCTCCTAAGTTACAGGATTACCAATACACAATCTCCAACCCAGTTGAATTAATAGCTTGCCTCAAAAACTCCGAAAAGCCTGCATACATCTCTGTTATGGATTTCCGTGCTTTATATCCTTCCATCCAATTACCACCATGTTTTTGCGCACTCAGGGATTTTCTATTCCGTAACGTTTATAACCAGGAGTTACACCAGCAAGTACTTGAACTAGCACATTTGATCTGCTACAGCTCTATTTTTCAATTTGGTGGAACCACATATGCGCAGGGCAGAGGAGTGCCTATGGGAAGTGCAGTCTCAGGCGACCTTTGTGAACTGGTAATAAGACAGCTGGAAGATAAAACAATTCCTGGTTTCTCCCACAACATCTTAGTATACAAGCGATACATAGACGACATCATTATTTTGTGGAAAAACGACCCAGACATCACCCACTTTATTAATCAGATGAACGACAATCCGTATGGCCTTACCATAGAGCTGGAACAACATAGTGATAAGGATGTACATTTTCTTGATTTGAGCATTACGTTTGGAGGAGACACCTTGGAAACTTCTGTATACCGCAAAGCTTGTCACTTCCCAATGTATATCCCAGCGAACTCCTGTGACCCATTCAGATATAAAATGGCGGCCTTTAAAGCACTGATTAAGAGGGCCCACACCCATTCTTCAACTCAGGAGGCATTAGTTCAAGAATTGAACTATATACTTAACATCGCCGGTCAGCAGGGATTCTATAACATGGTCCATAAGTTAGCCCGACATTACAGCGTCGGCCTACCACCGCCACAGACGGGGAATAGTATAGAACAAGACCTACCCATCACAATAGTCACATACAACCCCTTCCTCGTATCCTTATACCAAAAAATCGCTAAAAAACAAGGATTACGACTGTCGTTCAGAAGATGTCCGTCTATGTTTAAGCTTTTACGCAATGAAAAAGATAAACCTAAGGAGGATAAGCTGCCAGGGGTATACGCTGTTCCCCTCGTGGACCACAGATTTGAGAGACAACTTATCTACATTGGTGCTACTAAGCGTTCGATTGGTGTCCGATGGGCGGAACACAGAAGTGACATCATCCACAACAGGGCTACTACTTCGTTATCCACGTATGCTTCGGACCCGGAAATTTCGGTAGACTTTGATAACGCTAAACTCCTCATTACCACTAAATTTACGGATCACATCAAATGGTTGGAACAAATGGAGATCTGCAAGGCATACAACACGTCTGAACCTATTAACTCGAGGGATGAAATTACCCTATCCCTTGCATGGCAGGCCCTACTACAGAAAGAAGATACGCATTAATAATGCGTTTCATAAATAGGTTGCATAGGAATTTTTATACCGAACATTTTTTATTTTTATTTTTTTATTATATTTATTTACGGAATTCGGGAATGCACGTGATTCACATTAACGTTGAATTTTGACTTTTGAAATGTTGTTCGGAAGAATAATTTTTCGAATATCGCTATTTACTGGTCTTCGTTCATAGTTATTCTAAAGACGAATCACTGCTTGAGAAAGGTCCTAGGGAAAGAATCGAAAATGTTCGCAGTACATTTTACGGTTATTTAATACCGGTTATTGGTTTTAGTAAGTGATATATTTTTTTTTTTCTAAATCAATATCACATCAAATAATCAAATATAACTACCAACAATATCAACTATTGATTAGTAATAGAATTAGGCATCTAACAAACTATGTTTCAACAGAGGGAGTGGATAAATATTTTCATTTTGAGCTAGTAATAAAAGAATTTATACAAATATATAACTCAAAGTGTAATATAACACATAAATTCAAGAAGCCATGGTTTGATTTAAACTGCTATAAACTTAAAGTTCAGAAGAATAAAGCTCTAAAACAATTCAGAGACTGTTACTCAGATGTTTCTTTTAACCATTATAAACAACTAAAAACTTCATTTTTCAATCTATTGAAAGTTAAAAAGTTAAACTATTTTAAAAAACTTCAACAACAAATGATAGTAAACAAAAATAACCAACTTTTTTGGTCATCAATTCAAAAATTAAGGAAATCTTGTCTAGAACATCAACCGGATATAGACATCTCAATATGGTTTGACTATTTTAATAGATTTCCGGTTATTGAAAATCCATCAAGTAATCATCAAACAACCCTAACAAACGACTTGTTTGATCCACCTCTTACGTATGATGAACTGGAATACTCAATTGGAAAATTAAAATCATCGCCAGATCCAGATTTAATTACTAATAAATTCATCAAATTTTTACCTCCGTCAGGAAAACATGTACTACTTGAAATATATAACTATTTTTATGAACGTTTAAGTTATCCGTCAACATGGAATGCCATTAAACTACTCATGATCTATAAAAAAGGAAATAGATTAGCACCACAGAATTATCGATCCATCGCCCTCTTATCAACTATAAGAAAATGTTTCACATCCATATTGACATTACAATTTCAAAAATGGACAATAAATCAAAAACTAAATTCAAATTTCCAATTTGCTTTTATTAAATCTAAAGGAACTGAATCGGCCATATTCTTGTTAAATTCACTAATTCAAATATACTTAATTAATTAAAGAAAAAATGAATAAAAATTTATGCTGCATTCATCGATATTACTAAAGCCTTTGATTCTATACACATACCCTCTTTGGTTAACAAATTAAAAATATTTGGGGCAGGGACCAAATTTGCAACTACAATTAAGTATAATTCTTTCTAGACTGCATATTGTAATATCAAAACACTTACTAAAACATCTTTTCTTGCAGCCGACGCTTTATTATAACAACTTTCAAACGTTTTCGGTCTTGTTAAAAGACCTTTCTCAAGAAAATAAAATTAAATAAGAAACAAAATAAAAACGATTTACGATTTTGTTGTTTATTTTGTTTCTTATTTAATTTTATTTTCTTGAGAAAGGTCTTTTAACAAGACCGAAAACGTTTGAAAGTTGTTATAATAAAGCGTCGGCTGCAAGAAAAGGTGTTTTAGTAAGTGTGTTGATATTACAATATGCAGTCTAGAAAGAATTAGCTATCAATATTGATAAATCAAAAATAATAATTTTCAAAAACAATATTAAACTGGCAAATCAAGAGAAATCCTTTTATATAAATGATCAACCGTTAGAATTGGTCAATAATATAAAATACTTAGGTATAACTTTCAATTGGAATGGGAAATTCCAAATGCATACAAAATACCTTAATAAAAAAATTAATCAATTAATAAATAATACTCTCTATCTAGATGCTAGTTTAAAAAGTTTCAAATTTAAATCTTCATATGAGAATGTTTAATTCAATAATAATGTCAACTATTCTATATGCCAGTCCGATTTGGGCCATTGATTTATTCTATGACTTGGAAAAATTCCATATTATTTATTTACGTAAACTATTTAAACTCAAATGTACTATACCTGGCTATGCTACACGCTCAGAAACAAACAGATGTCAACTTTTCCCCTTCTTTATGTAAAGATTAATAAGGTTTTATTACCGTTTAATACATTCAAATGAGGATAATATAACGTTTTTACTTCATATAATGAAAAATCAAATGGAAAATGAGAATATCAATAAAACAACTTGGATCTACAAATTCAATGAAGTATTACAATCATTCGGTGTATCTACTACCTTATTTGACAACTCGTTTGACAATTGGAAAAATGCCTACACTATGATGATGGAGTCAGCGATTTCGCATTCGATAATTAGTGATCAAAACTAGTGATGTAACGAATATTCGGTTACTATTCGGTATTCGGCCTATTTTTCGCTATTCAGCCGAATACCGAATATTTAATCACTATTCGGCCAAATACCGAATACCTAAAAACAGGAGTAAGAAATAACAAAAACACAGTAAATTAATCATTTTGGTATTTAGATTTAATGTTGTGGGGTTAGTGTTGTTTGTTTATATTTATTTATAACTTATAACATGCACAAAATAAAAAAGAAAATAATAATATTAGTCACATGTATTCACAATTTATAATTACAAAGATCAGCACACGTACACACTTATTCGTTCGAGAATCGTCGCACACATGTGATGGTCTGACTCTGCCTATCCTTTTTAAGCGCTCGTCTTTGCTCTTTCCTTTCTCTTTCCTCCATCTCTCTAGTCCACGTATGACTATGCATACATCATAATACGCACTCACGATACTTTCGATTCGTCACTTTTCCGTCATAGTTTTTCCATTTTATAATTACGTGGCTCATAGCTTGGTGATAACAGAGAAAAGAGACAGATAGGATGTCGGTATATGTCACAGTTATGATTTCACAGATTCCAGACAGCTCGGTAGCCTGAACGGCCCTAGGCTTTCGCCCATGCACACTAAGTGACTTTCATTACAAGCATTTAGCTTTCCGAAGTCTATGACAACAATTGTTTGGCATTGACGGCTGCAAATTTCGCGCCAGTAAGCTGCTTCGACTCGTTCGATTATGTTATCAACTGAACTTCATATTTATTTTCACATTTTCACTTTGCAGTCCTTCTCTGTTCTTTTTCCGTTATTTACACGTGTAGGTCATTTCATTGTTATTCACATTTGATATCATCATTTATCACATACTGCCATGACGCTATTGTCTGCCAACTGTTAAGAATTAACACTATTAGCGAAGCGTAGTGACAGCGGGGGGCCAATAGAAAGCGGGGTCCTTGCCATAATGAGGTTTGTGTGCCAATTTTCGTATGTGTGTTAATCAAGCCGAATAATTTGGCCGAATATTCGGTATTCGGCCTGAGGCCGAATATACTATTCGTTACAACACTAATCAAAACGCTTTACTTAACTCAACATATCATTCTTGGTACTTGCATATCTTAAGTTTTCCCACTCAATCAAACATTATTACAATGAATACAACTTTAAATATTAACATATCTTACTACAATTGAGACTAAATCAATTCTCTTTGATTGTAAATAATAATTATATAGATTTTACTAAATCATGTTATTGGTGTAATTCCAACAACTTTTCTGCATTTCATTTAATTAGAGACTGTACTGCATTGAAAAAATATCATCAAAAATTTCAAACTCTAAGAATATTTTCTTCAAATAATGAATTTGATTATAGATTTAAATTGGGCAATTTAACGAAAATAAATATGAATAAAATTGTTAATTTCTTTAACCAAATTATTAATGATTTGAATGCTCAATATAGGAAATAACTAGATGTTCAATTAATTAATTTTTATTTCTTATATAAATAATCAAATTGATTATATTTACTTATGATTGTATTGCTTATACCTTAATCATTACCCCCTGTAAACAAGGATTCCTTAATATGAATAAAGAAATTATTATTATTATTATTATTATAATGCTATAACTTTGAAATTACAACACACCTTCTATTTATGTTCTTGATAATTTATTTTTGCAAGAAGTTGCTTCATGCTTTTGTATAATTCTTTCATGTACTTTGCATGCCCAATATGAATAGAAAGTTTTTGTTACACAACAGTAACATTTTAGCTTTAAGGCTCACCTTGGATTAGTCAATGAAGAGTCTCCATTCGCATCATTTGTAGCATATATTGAGAGCTGTCATAAGAATGATTGTTTTCTTTTCTTTCCACAGACATTCAAGAAAATGTACTTTAAGCTGTATAGGAATACATTTCAAGAACTACAGAAAAATGACAATTTTTCCAAAAATTTGACATATTTGGTTTGAAATCTTAAAAACTAGAGCCAAGTTAACGTTTTTATTGTCATATTCATATTCAGCACCCTTGAATTAGTAATATTCAGCTACTTTGGTTTCGGAAGCTTTTTGGCTGTTGACCAGTGTTATAATTGAACAACTGCTTTATAAAGATAGGGTGCAAAAGGTTTGTTGCTCTGAAATCAATGAGAAAGCTCTCACTTTGTGTACATATTGACCAAAAAAATAAAAGTTTAACTTTAATAAAGGGATCATTGAGTCCCTGTCTCAAGAATGTAGCCACCTTGATGTCTTTCAACTTTGTACTGTTGTTTATGTATGTCTTCACAGATTCAACAACTTCTGCTGCATGTTCTAAGCACTCTCCATTCTCCAACCACCTTGTTGAACCATACTTTTTGGAAAATAATCTGCTTCCACTTATAGCAATGTATTCAGCATGCTGAGTAGATGAGTCTTTTAGCAAATAGTACAAATTCCGTAGCAGTGATAACAAATTCCAATCTACTACTTTAAAACCAGCTTTAACAGCACCATGGACTACATGTAAACCATATGTTCCCATTCTCACAAATGATTTACCAACATTCTGTGTCTCCATGTGATCTTCTAATTTGTTCAGAAAACTTATGTTTACATTTGGTCTGTCCATACAGATATGAAGAATTTTTGCTAGATCAAAGATGAATGTCTGAAAGCCCATTGAGAAATACAGAGAGATCATCTGCTGAAAGACATTACAGTAATACCCCGACTTACGTGAACCCGGAGTTACGCGATTTTCAAATCTTGTCGATTTGTCTTTTGTTTGAGCGCCACGCAACCCTCAATTACTCACTCCCCCCCACACTATTGTTCAGCTTACATGTTCGGATGTGTCGCGCGGAATCCACATATAGCTACAATTTATTTTGTGTTATTTTTTTCTGTGTTTGTTATATCACGAAGACTCGAGAGACTCTACTATGTCATCCAAACGAAGTAGAACTAATTCTTCTGCATCAAACAAGAAAAGAAAAACTTTATATTTGGAATGTAAAGTTAACATAGGGTATGTTCGTAAAGTCGAACGAGTTAAGTGAGAATGAAGTCATCGTTATTCCTATTTCGTTAGACTTTTCGAACGATTCGTTACCAACGTGTTTAACTCGTTTGACTTTACGAACGTACCCATTATTAAAGACTTCAATACAAAAATGAAAATTTGTGAATTGGCAAAGAAGTTTGATCTACCGGAATTGTCGGTCAGAACAATTATAAAAGGCAAAGAAAAAATTCTCGAAGCTGTGAAAAATGCTCAATCTTTAAATTCAAACATCATTCGTAAATGTCACAGTATTATCGCTGAGATGGAAACAATGTTAAAATTATGGCATAATAATCAAGTAAATGTGAAAAATTGTAAAATAATATAGGCCTAATTTGTTATACATATGTATTATCTAAGATTTTATTAAACATTTTTTTCTAAATTATTGTTTTCTTTAGTCTCCGGCCCCAATTAAAAATTATTTGTATGTATTTATATGCGAAATTATACCCCGACTTACGCAGTTACTGCTCGGTCCCACCTATCGCATAAGTTCGGGGTATTACTGTATTTAAATATGTCATCACCTTATCTTTACTCTTATACCAGTATTTTATCACAAGATCCATTTGAGTTCTTTGAGCAACTTTGTTTAATGATTCATCAAAGGAGATAGTAATATTATCGCAACTTGTAATAGCATCAATCAATTTTTCTCTAAAATAATGGGCTAGGCCATAATTTATTATATAGGAAGCTTTATCCAATTGAAATTGTATGGCTAAAGCACTGTCAGGGAACATTTTTTAAAAAATGTTTTTAATATCAGAGCATGAATTGAGTGACATCTTTTTCTTTACAAGTGTCAATGTCCAAGTTATCTCTGCTTTTATTACATCATCTTTTATCACAAAAGGTGTCAATGTGCTGCTAAGAAATGTTGATTTGGTGAGAGACTGTTCATTAGTGATCATAGATCTATCTTCTACAACAGAAGCCGTTTCACACACATTTTGTTGACTATTAGAAGAGCTTGAATTTGTTGGGGTTAAAAACCTTATCAGTGAAGTTTGTTCCGACTTCAATCTTTCTATTTCAACATGACTAGAACTATTTGCATGTGATACTAATGCATGCTTTTCCATATTACTTAAAGAAAACTTTACAACAATTGCAGCAAAATGTTTTTGTATAATCTTCTTTTATAGTTCCTAACCAGGAATTGAGTTCTGGATGAATAGCTGGATCCAGCCATTGGAGATTAAACCTTATTTGTTTCCATGTCATTATAATTTAAGAATGTAGAAAAACACAAACCTTGAATAATAATATTAAAATCAGATGAACCAGATCAGATAGCAATGTGTAAGACTTGTTTTGTCACATCACTACATAAAATATTCAAATGACATCCAATCCGCATCTGCATATATATTAATTAAAAGTAGTGTTGCCAACTTAAAATTCAAATTTACAGCTAGACATTTTAATAAAAATACCCAAATCATATTGTTTCCATTAGAATTGTTTGATTTTTTAGCTAGATTGTTCATAAATCCACTAAATCTAGCAAAAAAATTAGCTGAATTGGCAACTCATTAAAAGAAAAAAATGTTCCATTGCCACCATTTTGATTTTGGTTTTGGTGTAAAGGCCAGTTTTAATAATTATTTTTAATAATTTTTATTTAATTTTGCATTAAATTTCATCTTTGCATAAAATTTTCTTAAGAATGCAGACAAAATTTATTTATTTTAACCCTTAATTATAATTCTTATAATTATTGCAAATCATATCGCAAACCATCTTTCTCACTTTTATAGTAAATTTTAATTAAATGAACTAATGTTTTCAGCCATTTTAAATAGCCTTCCTAAGGTTTAACAAAATTTCAAACATCAGTTAGAACATAAGATTTGAAACTTTGAGTTTCACTTGTGATCTCATCACTCTTGTTTCTCTTGTTTCACTTGTTGATCTCATCACTTTGGGAAAAGAGTCATCAAAGTTTCACTTGTTGATGACTCTTTCCCTTTGGGAAAATAAAGGGGATAAAGTTAATTCTCCCAACTCCAGGAAAGTCGAGGGACTAATAAATATGTGAGAAACATGGTACAGACAGACAAAGACACCTTTTTACCATTTAACACATTTATTGTACAAATATGCTTACAATATCATTGTCTTTGTTTTTTGTTTTAAGTTCATAGTAGTGGCATTGGTGGAATCCAGAGCAATGTTCAGTGAACAATCCAGAAAGGAAAGTTCATTTGATTTGCATCCAGTGTCTAGCACTAACATAAATCACTCATCTTTGTCTTGAGTTGGAAAAGTCCTCCTTTTGAAAGGCAAGTGTTAATTTGTGGTAGGAAAAAGCAGCAGTAGCAGCGAAATAGCAGAGATGAAGTGCAGGGAAAAGGCAAATTACCAGAGGTGATTGGTGGTGATGGTTACGGAAGAGATGACTCTCGACAGCCTCATGTCCTTGAGACACTGGCTTTTATCACCTTCCTGTCTCTCGATCATTCCCTGGATTGGTTTCGGACCCTCACCCATGCTTTATGATGGGGATCTAATAGATTCTCTGATTTATTTACATCAATCAAAGAATTGGAGTTCACAGGAGAAGTCATTATTGTCTTTTCAAACAATGGAAAATCCAACTCCAATCCAAATAATTGATCTTGGGAGCTGCACTGTCTAGACCAGTGGTTCCCAATTAGTTTTTCCTGCGTACCACTTCAAGAAAGAGCTCAAACTCGTGTACCCTTATAGGAGAAATACATATTAATCCATACTAATATTATAAATTTGAGGGTAATTCTGTCTGTCTGTCATTTTTTCACATCTAAACTGCTGAACAGGTTTTAATACAATTTGGCACAGAGATAGCTTACATGTTGGAGATGGACATAGGCTACATTTTACTGCGAGAAAATATCTTACTCCCACGAGAAAATTTGATATAATGTAGGCAAAGCTGTGGGTAGACAGCTAGTAATAAATAAAATAATTTTTTTTTTTACATTTATTACCTTTAAAATACAATTCTAATAATAATGAAAATAACATAAGGTTATTTAATTTTAATGTGACAAATGTGCACGATTTTCTTTGCACAACTTTGTAAAATCTGGTTGCTTTTTGGTCAGCTTCAGTCTCGAGTCATCTTCGAGTTGAAGTCGGTGACGATGTTTAGTTTTCATGTTTGTCATGGCCGAAAATCCGCTCTCGCAGAGGTATGTTGTGCAAAATGGTAGTAAATATTTTATTGCCGCTTCGCTGACATGATAATAATGATAATTGTACAATTAACACAAATTGTGTTAATTGTACAATTTTTGTTTCTTGCGTAAGAATTTCATTTACATATTGTCACAAATGCATTTTTTGATGAAATTTCGAAAATATTTTTAGTTATAAATAAACGAATTTGTGCATTCGACATCGTGTTGTAAATTGCCGAATTTTTTATGGTCCACCCATTATTTTTTTAATTGCTTCATCTCGTGCATTTAAATTTTAAATCGACCGATTTTAGATTGTTGCGCGTACCCCTTCGTGCAATTTCGCGTACCCCTGGGGGTACGCGTACCACTAATTGGGAACCACTGGTCTAGACTATTTCTCAAGTCTCTATAAAAAATTTTTGTTTATTCCTTTTTTCTTTATAATTAAATTATTTTATGTTTTTCTATTTTAGTGAGTTCTAGGACAATTCTAGAACCTCACACTTGTATTCCTATAACGTCATAGTATTACAAACATTGGGATTCTTAAAAGTTTAGAATTGAAATAAAATAAAATAAATACAGAAATAAACATCAAACAAAATTACAATTATACGTTAATAAAATATAGAAGTTCAGCGCATAGAATCGTAACTACAAATCTCTTTCTTTTGCAACATAACTATAAAAATTGTTTTGTTGTTGTTTCACACAAGTTTTATTGTTGTTTACTATCATAGTATTATGAAAATTGGGATTCTTAAAACTTATAGAATTTAAATAAAATGAAATAAATACAAAATTAAACATCAAACGAAATTACAATT
>NW_019385505.1:247946-258510 GCF_000671375.1 Centruroides sculpturatus | reverse complement strand
ATAAATAAAATTAAAATAGAAAACATTAAAATGAATACGTAATTATACAAAAGACAAAGGTACGACAATAATGTTTAATGATACAACGGTTGTTACGAACACTTCACATAAGTACGAATAACTAAATGACGTTTTGTGACGTCATCAGCGGCTAAGACACGATTAAATCGTAGTTAACTTCATCATCGTCGTATTACTTGACGGAGATTGGGAACTCGTTCTTCGACTTCCCTTCCAACAATAGGTTAATCACGTGTTCCAGAGATAATTTCGTCCAATTAATTTTTCGAAATTAATCCTACTGTACTTGCATTTTTTTCAAATAAAAAGCGTATAAAACCCGGTTTAAACGGAGGGTTATCCGCTATTGTTAAACCGGGGTGTGTTAAATCGAGGATTTAAAAAAAAATCTGTATTTTATTGTTTTTCTTTTATTTTTGTATCGGTTTCGCAACGAAGTCGTTTCGCTCTTATTTTCATCGATCTGTTTTAAATCAATATATTTTAATTTTAAAAACTGGAAAAAAAACCTTAAAGATCGGAAAAAATAAAGTTGTTCATTTAAAATTACGAATTCTAATATTAAATTTCTACATTTATTAAGCCTATATTAAAGAGAAAATGAGAATTAATACCATATTAAAATACCAGAATAGAATACAGTCGACCCCCTACAACACTGTTGATTATTCCGTTTTATATGAATTCCATGTTGTACGAGTCACTTAGATTTTACAAATACGTGAGCCGTTCACAGCCCGGTACACGTATTTGTAAAATCTAAGTGACTCGTACAACATGGAATTCATATAAAACGGAATAATCAACAGTCTTATAGTACTTTACAAAATACAAGGGGTGTCTTACCTTATTGTAATGACGAAGCATTATGTGTTTCTACAATGTTTTCTGAATAAAACTAACGAGTTACTCCTTTAAATGTTAAATGTTTTTTTTCTTAAATTATGGTTTACTGAATTAAAATCCTTCATCGTGTTTCTTTTTAAACTATAATTAATTTGAATAATCGTAATTTTACATCGATATCTTGCTTAAATATTAAATATTTAAACTGATATCTCTCGAACACTTTAACTTCCTGGACTACACCTATACAACTATCTTCGACTTCAATAAACTTTCACAACGACCTTCCATTTCAAGATGGGTTTCTAATAAATCTTCAGCAATGGAAGTTGTTCTCAGTAATTGATTCAAATGATCGTCTCTAGTTCAATTATGAGCTTTGCCCATTATATGCCCTACATATTTCAATCTCCTTGCTGTAATTATATTTCTATCATGTTATTCCCATTTATTTCTTAGCTCTTAGCTGTGTTTTCCATTTTGGTGCTTATTTTTTCTATCGATTATTTTAAATTAATGCAAATTTAATTGATATTTTTTATAGATGGTTCTATATCCTTACGAGTGCATAAATCATACTATTTATCAGCATTACTTTAGCAATCTTAACCTTTAAAATGCTAAACAGTAATTTCTACCTTTACCATTTCTACTTCTCTTTCATCATCCGAGTCTATCCCCCCAAGGTAGATGATGAAAGAGATGTAGAAATAGTATCGAAAATAATACTACGAAGAATTTCGGTTATATTTAATTCAATAATTATTATTACATTTGACATCGTAACTTATTAGATATTACGAATTTTTCTGTCGAGTCTTTTTTTTTTGCATTTATTTAATGTAAATATTAACGGTTTAAATGCTTTTCAAATTCCATTCTCCGTCCGATTTTCATAATATAAATTTGTCTCGACATCTCTTTGCCTGGCAGTTCGACAAAAATCCATTGGAAAATTCTACAAGCGTTAGAAAAATAGACTTATTATAATATAACGAGACAATTTAACTCGTATTTGGTATTGTAATTTTGTTTATTCACGCTTTTATTAGACGAGTATCGATTTTAAAAAGCATACGAATAAATCTCATTTAGTCGAAACACTGAATAAATATTTTCATCAGTGTAAAGAAAAATGGTTTTACAACTATAATAAATTGTAAATAATCTCTACCTTTCTTCGTATTGTATATTATTTGATAATTTTAATGAACGTTATCCATATTTTCCCTCAAAATTTCTAATCTGGTAATTAATTTTTTACCTTCGACTATTTTTTTTTTCACCCGTCACGTTGGTTATTACTTTTCCAACGCTTTACTTATTTGTTGCAAAGATATTTTCTTAATCTATTGAAAGGCATTCTACCTAAAATCTTACTATTTACACAAAGATCATCACAGCTGCTGTTAAGATTCAGTAGGCGCCTCTACTTTCTATTCATACCTTCAACTAGAATCATTTTTTCTTCATTTTCTCATTTATACCAGAGTTTTCTTTCAATGTTTATCGGGATTCGCCTTTCATATTGCACGAAAAAAATATATCATCTGCCGAATCCAAAGTAACAATATAAATACTATTTGAAATTTAATTTTCGATCGCATTCATATTTTACTTTTTCTTATAACTTTTTTTTTTTACTTCCCCGGCTGTTATATAAAATAGAGGGAAAGAATAACAATCGGTCAAAAAATAAACCCTCAAGATTTTTACATTTTTTGGACTCGGAAGACCTTCAAACGTCTAGAAATGCAAAAACCTCCGAGGGTTTCTTCCTTGTATGTAGGCCTACTGATGTTAGTGTGTGTGTGTGTGTATAGAACAGGGTTTTGTTCATCTTCTTTGAAGTTTAATAACTCCCGTGCTATATGTTGAATATTTCTGAAATTTTGCAGGGAAGTTTATGTATTAGGAGGATCGATGCTATTAAATTTTGGTGGTTAAAGATCGAGGGGTTAAGGAGATAAAGGGAGTCGCGTGTATCTCCAAGAGTCGAACTTAATGACGATTTTAGTGGTTATTAGCATTTGCAATTTTTATATAAAACCCATCCCTATCATAAAAATTAAGCTTTTTGCAATTTTTTAATAGTTAAAAATATAAAAAGTTTTTTTAAAAATATGATAACAGATGACACCACCAAGTGTTGCCGGAAAAGTTAAGCAACTCGTTGCTTGATTTTTTTTCTCAAATTTCTATTTACACTTTCCGTCTTGTGGGCATTAAGAGGGACCCTTTCTCCATATTTGTAATGTAGATTTGTAATGGTGGAGGCGGGACCCGAAATATCCGGGACAGATTGCCTATAAAAAATATCCTGGCTTGTTCGCCCGGATTCTATCTCGGGTCCACCAGAGTGATGTGTCGATGTCTCAGCCACTTCGGCCATTGAACCGTTTATTTATCTACGATTTCATCATCATAAAAATCTTCCAATCCGCATTTATATCAAATTGTAAATCCGTGGCCTGGAAGAGTAACGGAATAAGAATAATTTCTCGAAGCTGTAGAAATATACTCTATTTTATTCCTACGTATAGAGTTAAATACAGAGTTCCGAATAGAAATATATGCGCATTTCTCCTCGAGCTAAATTCTAAATTATAATAATTTCCAATTTATTCTGCAAAATTCAGTCCTACGTCTTAAATTAATTCGTCCTAACTATAATCTACATCTTAATAGCTGACGTATCTCTTCCATAAATTACATGACTCAATAAAATATTCATACACATGATTCTTTTACTATTTTCTAGTTTTTTTAATGAAATTTCTACAGAAAGAAAGGGTTATTTCCATCGTACGTATAACTAAATTCAACATAATCTTTTAATTACGACATGAAATGTACCTTTGTGTGATACAATAATATACTTAAAATGTATGAATTTCTTCTTAGATTTTAGTTGAAATAAGATTTAAATTTATTTATTTTTTCGTAAAATATTTGGGTTGAATCCATCTTCGAGTAACTTCGCCCAAAGGGAAGAGAATAAATATATTTATTTGATAAAATAGGACTTCGATTTGGTAACTCAATTTAACTTTCGTGATAAATTTTCCAGTGTTTAAAGTATATAATATGTATAATTTTCCAGTGTTTAAAGTATATAATATGACGAGTGTGACCAATTAATCAATATCCTATCAATATAAATGTATATTTATATTGATAGAAAAATATTAATATTATTTAAACATAAATCTTACATTTATCAATAAGTAGGAAGTTATCTATAAAAATTAATGAATATAGTAGAACACGATTTTCATAGAATATGCCAGGTAACATTGTTAAAAAATAAATGTAGAAGGTAGGAAGGGAATTGCTATCTATTACCATTTAACAAGACCGTTAAATATTTAAATAATTCATTTTTATCATTATTATTTGCTTAAAAAGCGAATAAATAAGAAAATTCGAGCGTAAAAAAGTAACAAAAATACGTACGTACGCGAATATAATGAAGCAGAAAGAGAATTTCTGCATTACAATATTATAAAATTGAAAGAACGAATAGTGCATTCGTCTTCGATTAAAATGGCAAGTCTGGGTTTTAAATGCACACATAAAAGAAATAAACAAATAAATAAATTTGTAGAGTAAGTAATCAACGAGAAATTTTCAGCAATGCTAGATCAATCGAAAAGAGAATCTTATCAAATTTTAAACCGAAAAGCTTCATTTTTTTAAAATTTTAAATGTATGCAAATTTATTCTATCAATAAAGGTATGAATAACTCCCGCTTTTATAGAGTTTTCACTCGTCTAATGAAGACGAGTGTGACCAATTAATCAATATCCTTCTATATTATTTTCGTGCAGCTTCCCGAATTATCATAGAAATAAGTTTCTTTACTCGCTACAGAACAAAAGATTTTTTTAAAATCACTTTCATCAATACCAGAAAGTTTTCTTTTTTTTTTTTTTTCTTTTCTTTACTCATATATTTGGAATTTGAAAATTAATTTTAATCATACTCTTAATTTTATTTAATTTTTTAAAAAAATATACGCTATCCATCTCAAATTTATAGTGTCTTGCCCCTGTAAATCATACTTTCCCTGTCAGCTATAGAGTAGTGCAGAGGAACATTTTAAAATTAAATTTACGTGTAATAGTTAATCGGGGTCTCCTGCCCCTAATCTTTCCATATCTGGTCTCGACTTTCATCTATGTAACTCCATTCCCGAGATTAAAGAAAGACAGGCAGTCAGTGGGAATTTATCGGTCTACGATTTTTCAAATTGCAGCCCAATTAATCGATAAGTTGGAACCTTTCATTGGGTTGGCTGCCTTTTTAATTACCAAGTAATGCGATTAATATATTTTACGTTTTTTAGACGAATAAATTTAAAAAAAAAACACTGTTTTGTCGAGTTGGAAATTAATTGAAAAATGTTTTCTGGGTCTTATCTCACCTGACCGAGGCTAGGTTATAAAAACTGGAGACAGATTAGTGAATATATTTTGTGGATGTGTAGAAACTACCTTGGCTTATCTAACAGAAGAGAAGAGACATTACGAGAACAGTAATCCTCCGGATATATTTTTAGCCTTTTTATGGTATTTCGAAACCTATACGGATTTTTATCGAATGGGGAATATTTGAACCGATTTAAATCTGTAATACGATCTTTATAAGAGTTGGAAACTGCCGAGAAACCTATAGAACGGATAGAACTATTGAAATGATAATTTACCATGTTTCTATTTATATATATTTAAAAGAAACAAATCTAAACTTTTCATATATGGTCTCGGCTTTCGTCTATCTAACTCACTGAAGACAGTGGGAATTTTTTTCCAATTTCAGACCAATTAAATATTTCAGTTCTTTATTTTGGTAAAAAATACTGTAATTTTGAATCGATTTCGATAAAATTTTAAGTCTTTCTCCGGTTTACATATATCATGTGTTAGACTTATGAAATATATAAACTCTTTATAGATCTATTACGATAAAATTTTAAATTTCAATGTAATTTGAATAAAATAAAATTTTAAATTTCAAATTTCACTGCAGTGAATTTTTCACGACAAACGGAGTAAATGCAAAGCTACTGAATAATCGAAAGAAATATTGGATTAGGATGTTGATGCATTTTATTAAAATACGAATCAAACAGGCGCATCGCATCAAATATTGTTTTTCCTTACACAACGAAATTAAATCGTAAATCTTCATAAATTTCTCGTATTTCATCGAAATTAAATAGATTTCCGAGTGTAAATTCAATTTTTCATTTGTTCAGTGATTATATGTGGTTCTTCTGGTAAGACCAGACAGCCCGTCGCGATACCAGGTTGCAATTTTTAATCATATTTTTAATTTATTTCATTTAAAATATATGCTCGCCATCTCAAATTAATAGTGGCTTGCCCCTGTAAATCGTACTTTTCCTGATAACAACAGAGTCGTGCCGGTCATCTATGCAATTCCGTTCTGAGAAACATTTTTTTATCGAAATCACGTGGCTTCCTGTCTAGACCGGAAGTTCGTATATAGTTACTCTAGGTACTCTAGGCCTCCTGCTCCTAATCGTTCCATATTTGGCCTTGACTTTCATCTATGTAACACCGTTCTCGAGATTAAGGAAGGACAGACAGCCAGTGGCTATTTATAGGTCTACAATGTTTTCAAATTCGCTTTAGAGAGCTTCAATAATGCAAAAAGCATTTATTATAATTCTTAAATTTTAAACAGAGACATTTTGAGTATTTCTTTACAAACAAGTAGAAGAAACTTTATATTTTTAACACAAAAATTAAAGTTTCTATCAGTTATTTGTGGCTATATTTGACGATATTGATTCCTTAACAAATTCCGTTCTTTATAAAAGAAAACTTTGACAGAATCTCTAAAGATAATCTCACTCGATAAGTGAACAATATTTAGATAAATAGATATTTTTAGCAAAGAAAAGACAAACTAACAATTTCTATTATGCAAACCCAATGTACACGTTGCACAAAATAAAATCAAAAGCGTATTCGTAACTTTCTGAAAACTTTGTTCTGTTTAAGTTTCGTACAAAGAGTATTTTACATTAACTAAATAACAACAAAATTTGCATAATTAAATGCCTTTAATCTTATTTTTTTTTAATTAAAAAGGTCGATACCATGGTTAATTCAAAGAATCGAATACAAAACAAGCAATTATTGTGACATGGTCACACACAACTCCAACCCGCAATTTTTAATCATATTTTTTAATTTATTTAATATAAAATATATGCTCTCCATCCCAAATTAATAGTTTCTTGCCCCTGTAAATCATACTTTTCCCGTCAGCGATAGAGTCGTGCCAGTCATCTAACTCTTTTCAGAAGAAAATTCTTGAATTAAATATTTAATTTATTAAAATACGAACAAATTTATTCTTATATAAGTTTAGAATAAATGAAAAATTGTGTTATTTTTTATCTTTTACATTTCTAATAATCGCAAGTTTCTATATTTCTCAATTTACTTCTCATACTTATAAAATAGAAAAAAAAAAGTAATTTTTTCGTTCTTTGCTGTTTTAAAAATTGTTCAAAATCTTCATAGAAAAAAGTAAAACTCTGGTAAATATTTACTCGTCGAAAATTGAAAAAACTGGAAGGAAATAATTTAAAGTAGATAAACCATTCGATAAAACCATACAAAAAAAAGTAATCTTATCTTTCTTACATTTTATTTAATAATAGGAAAAATGACTTTTGTACTAAAAAAAATCTGCAATGAATAAATTTTACTCTTGAAAAATAAACTTTCTGATCAGTTTTTTTAAAAAAATAATATAATATATTGGAAGGCCTTTTTCATATTTGATATTTGTATGGGTTAATATTGATTCTGTTAAACGTAGAAATTACAAATCATCATTCCAATGCCGTCATTAACGTTGTCTTGGCAACCAATTTCCATGCTTTATAAGCTAATCCACATGTGCTTGTCACCATGAACCTATCTGGAGATAGAAGATATTATAGAAATTGAGCTTTCCTATAATAAATCCCCCCAAAAAACCAAGAAGAAATAGGAAAGAGGGAATAGCTTGGCAGGTTACATTTTACTTCGGGACTGTTAAATAATTAGGTAAATTCAACGTCTAATTTACACGTAAGATTGGATTAGGGCCTCACTTTAAATGGCCACGTTCGAGAGGCCTAGCTTTAAATGTGTTTTTTTAATGATAATTTTCGAGGGGACCTCTTCGATGTATCGGTTTAAAGGCCCACAAATATAATAATGCAATATTTTAATACAAAAATTTCATTAAGAAAATAAATTTCTAATTAAATTAGAACTTTTTACAGCATAAAAATTTCCAGGTTTAGTTCATTTAAAGGACAATAATCTAATTACCAATACATTTTTTACTTAAAGCTTTAAATACGAACCACTTTTTTTTTACCAATGTAGAAAAATTTAATAATATATATATGATAAAGAAAATAAATTGGTTACTGCAGCGAGTAATACGAGATACAAGAATTTTTCTACAGTTTCTTGAATGAAACAAGAGAAAAACAAAAGGAACATAAACTAAAATCCTAAATTCAATAACAATATTATTCAATTATTCTACAATTTGTAATTTTTTCCCCTCACAAAAAACTGAAAATAATATTACTGTAACTTTTGTTTTTCTATCTTTATATTTAAATTCAGAAAACTGCAACATTGAGATCACGTACAGTACATCTGTATCGTATGTTTGCGAAAAGAAAGTAGTAAAAATAATATTTCTGCCAGTGATTTATTATTATTTTTTAAAAATTTTCGATTAAAATTTATGACAAATTCTTATTTTCCCCTTATATTAACCGTTCCTATTCTTAACGTAGCTCGTTTGTAGTCATTTGTTATAGTATTCTTTCCATAATGCATCGCAGTTATTTTATACGATTACGTTTAAATTGTTTCCTCGTTGAAACATTGCAAATAATAATAGCAAATACAATAGAAAACGATGGTTTCCTTTTATTATTATTGTAAAAATACGAATTTAAATATTATATTTTCGTAGTTTTGGCTAGAATATGTCGTTAGTAAAAGCATCCGTAATGGCGGAAAACATAGTTTTTTTTAGTAAATAAAAGAAAATGGAAGGAGATCAAACGAGTTAAAAAATATCCCAATTATATAGTTTTCCGTTCTAGATGACTTCATGAAATTTTTTATCTTGTTTCTTCGTTGAAAATTTTATTTATTAACAAAAAATCTTATGTTTTTGTTTCTTTTTTCCTATTTGTTTCAAAAACTACATTTCTTAATAAAAGTTCTTCGCGTGAAATTCCATAATTAAGCTCTTTTTTCATATTTAAATAATTCTTTGTAAAAAAGATTATATATTCGTAGCAAGATTTTTTTAAATTTAAATTCTAAAAATAAACCAGCAATTATTTTATTGTGGCATGGTCACAACCGCCAGTCTGCAATTTTTCTCATATTTTTAATTAATTTTATTTAAAATATATGCTCTCCACTTCAAATTAGTAGTCGTGCCCCTGTAAATCATACTTTTCCTGTTAGCAATAGAGTCGTGCCGGTTATCTATTTAACTCCTTTCGAGGAGAAATATTTGAATTGAAATAACGTGACTTCCGGTGTAAACTGAAAATTTGTATATAGTTAACCAGGACCTGCTATAGTTAATCAGGACTTTCATCTAACTCCATTCTCGAGATTAAAAAAGGAGAGACAAAAAGGCAATGGGTATTTATAGATCTACAATTTTTTTTTCAAATTGCTTTAATCTGTTATTTTTAAAAATAACTTAAATATAAATTCTATATGTATATATTTTTTAAATTTATAAATTATAGAACCGAAATAAATTCAGTATCGAGTAACTACACTACGACACATTTTATATCGATTTTTAGAAGCAGTTTCTTCGCCATTTACATAAATTTTCAACCCTTAAATTACGTATTTTTCAAACCATTTTTAACGTTATATTTTGTAAATTATATAATTTTTCAACTCTAGATTACGTATCATTAAACGTCAGCGTGTATATTTTTTTGTCCATTAGACAGATTAATACGAAAAAGATTACATACAACGCGTTTAAAATACGTAATTTACGGGTTTTAAGATATGCAAATAATATATTTAGACCCCGTTTCGCACCATACTGATAAATTATGTCGGTTTTTCAATTCATAATTCGTATATATATATATTTTTTTTTATCTAAACGTAAGGCTTTATTACGTAGAGAAGCTTTGGCACGCTCTTTTATTAAAGAGCGTGCCAAAGCTTCCCTACGTAAACAAACCTAAAATTTGGTAAATGGAAACATTTTAAAAACACTGGCCCGCGTATAGTAGGAGAGAATTTCGATTTATTTAGAGAAAAGTTCAAATTCTTAGTCTCTATATTAAAGACGATACTTTCGGGTGTCCATTAAAGCGCAGTAAAGTAACGGATTAGCAGCCATCGTTCATTAAACTTAAAAGGCAATTAGAACGAAACCAATCCGTCAAGAAATCCAGAATTTAATCCACTATTGGTAGAAAACAAAAATTTCTAACTAATCCTTTCGTTACGAATCGCTCGAATGTAAGTTGGAAAGGTTTATCAAAACTTTTATCTTTAATCTACTAACTAATTATTGCTATAAACAATAACAACATCGATCATAATTTAAGATGCGTATACAGTATTAAAAAGAAAAAGTCCAGCAACGAGT